>NC_091436.1:54741092-55041092 GCF_964237555.1 Oryctolagus cuniculus | reverse complement strand
TTTAAGCCGGATCCACATGCCTTAAGGGCTGATTCTGAGGCCAGAGTGTTGTTTAGGACATCTGCCATTCTATGAGTCTGCTGTGGATCTTGCTTCCCATGTTGGATCGTTCTTTCCCTTTTTTATTCTATCAGTTAGTATTTGCAGACACTAGTCTTGTTTATGTGATCCCTTTGGCTCTTAGTCCTATCATTATGATCAATTGTGAACAGAAATTGATCACTGGAACTGAATATATCACTGAATATAACCCTACCGTACAACCCAGCCATCCCACTCCTTGGAATTTACCCAAAGGAAATTAAATTGGCAATCAAAAAGCTGTCTGCACCTTAATGTTTATTGCAGCTCAATTCACAATAGCTAAGACCTGGAACCAACCCAAATGCCCATCAACAGTAGACTGGATAAAGAAATTATGGGACATGTACTTTATAGAATACTATACAGCAGTCAAAAACAATGAAACCCGGTCATTTGCAACAAGATGGAGGAATCTGGAAAACATCATGCTGGGTGAATTAAGCCAGTCCCAAAGGGACAAATATATGTTCTCCCTGACCGGCGACAACTAACTGAGCACCAAAGGGGAAACCTGTTGAAGTGAAATGGACATATGGGAAACAGTGACTTGATCAGCTCTTGTCCTGACTGTTGATGTCCAATGTAATACTTTATCCATTTTAGAATTTTTTTTTTTGTTCTAGTACCATTGGTTGAACTCTGTAATTAACACACAATTATTCTTAGGTGTTTAAATTTTAACTGAAAAGTGATCCCTGTTAGGAATTTGGAAAACATTATGCTGAGTGAAATAAGCCAGTCCCAAAGGGACAAATATCATATGTTCTCCCTGATCAATGACAACTAACTGAGTACCAAAAAGGAAACCCGTTAAAGTGAAATGAACACTATGAGAAACGGTGACTTGATCAGCCCTTGCCCTGACTGTTGATGAACAACTTAATACGTTATCCCTCTTAGTATTTTTTTTTGTTTGTTCTACTTAATACTTTTGGTTGAATACTGTAATCAATGCACAGTTATTCTTAAGTGTTGAAACTTAATTGAAAAGTGATCGCTGTTAAATATAAGAGTGGGAATAAGAGAGGGAAGAGATGTGCAATTCGGGACATGCTCAAGCTGACTTGCCCCAAACGGTAGAGTTAGAAACATACCAGGGGATTCCAATTCAATCCCATCTAGGTGGCATGTACCAATGCCATCTCACTAGTCCCAGGGATCCTGGGCTTGACCTGGCCTGGCCCCAGCCTTTGTGGCCATTTGGAGAATAAACTAGTGATTGGAAGATTGATCTCTCTGTCTCTCCCTCTCTATAACCCTGCCTTTCAAATCAACAAATAAATCATTAAAAAAAAAGAACACTAGCACATTCATTAGCTGTCCTTTATTCTTTATAGATTTGCTATGTATTCAGTCTTTGCTTTCCCTTATCCATCTCCCAGTTCTGTCTACGTTTACATGTCACACCACCCTTGTTTCCTAGAATTCTCTTCCTTACTGCCAGTACTAGTATATTCTGCTTTTGTATTTTATTTATTAATGAAATTTATTTGAGAGGCAGACAGTATATTCTTTTTTTTTTTTTAAAAAGATTTATTTATTTATTTGAAAGTTAGAGTTACACAGAGAGAGGAGAGGCAGAGAGAGAGAGGTCTTCGTCCAATGGTTCACTCCCCAGATGACCTCTCCAGCCCGAGCTGCGCCGATCCGAAGCCAGGAGCCTCTTCCAGGTCTCCCTCGCAGGTGCAGGGGCCCAAGGACTTGGGCCATCTTCTACTGCCTTCCCAGGCCATAACAGAGAAGAGGAACAGCTGGGACTAGAACCGACGCCCATATGGGAGGCTGGCACTTCAGGCCAGGGTGTCCCACTGCGCCACAGCGCTGGCCCCCAGACAGTATATTCTTCTACTGGTTCCTTCCCCAAATGCCTACAATGAGGAAAGCAATCTGGGTCTCCCACATGGGTGGCAGGAACTCAGTGCCTCCCAGAGTCTGCATTAGTAAGAAGCTGGAGTCAGGAGCTGAGCTGGGCACTGGACCCAGACACTCCAGTGTCTGAGGCAGACTTCTTAAGTGGCCTCTAACACCTAGCCTAAATGCCTGATTTCCTTGTATTTTAAATAATTTTACACATTTTTATTTTCCCCGTTTGAAATTGTTTCAGCATTGGTTAACATAAAATATTTCGAAATTATTTACAGGCTGAGATGTGTAAAAGTTAATAGGAAATGTTTAAGATGTTTTAGAAACAGATAGACCTTATTAAAATTTCTGACTGCTAGTTTTCTTTGTTCTAAATTTTTTTTGCCTCTGATTGCCAATTTGCTGTTGTCTCCCATGCTCCAGTATGGAAATGTACCTTTCCTCCTTCAGAAAATGCAGTAACCTGAAAATAGTTCGGTTATTCCTTGTTACTATTATGTTGGCTTTATTGTATTTGCTATCTTTTGAGAGTTTTGTTTTGTATGTTTTTTGTACTGAGCTGGAAGTGTCAGAAAATATGAATGTTCTTGTTAAAACAAGTTGATAGGAAAAACAGACTTCATACTGGGGTTGCACATAGAATGCTTTCACACATATGAAATTAAATGAGAAGATAGCCTCTTACCCAAATGATGATAGAGAACTGCTGTTGTCTCTCCAGATGTTAGCACATTCTCTCTTCTCCCAGAAACGTTTGGCAGATAGCTTGTTGCTTCCCTTGAATTTGTTCAGAATCAAGAGTGTTTTAAAGTATTTCCCAGCTACAAAAAGGATTCGCCCCTTAGGATACACCTGTTTGTTTACTCACCATTTCGTCCACTAGAGAGCGCTGTCTCTTTGAGTCAAGAGCTCTCCTCCAGGGCTTAACACAGCCTGTGCAGGAATGGTCTTGCAATTTATCTGTTCTTTGTTGGGTTGGTTGGGGAAATGTGTCCAATCGAGGTGTACAGTGGTCAGACTCTGACACATAATCAAGCCTGTTATTTCTTCAAAATAATAAGAAAGTTAGAGCCTTGATAAATAATTTTTAAAAACACAGAAATGTATGGAAGAAGGAAAAGTAATAGCCTGCAGTTTCACAGCACAGTTAGATGTTGTTTACATTAAAAGAAATATTCTGAGCATATGGTTAGATGATTCCAATGTTACAGGAAAAAATAAAGGAAGCACAATTGTCCCCAAGTCCTGTTCCCCAGAACCTCCTTTCCCCAAGGGTTATTTTCTTAAGGTATACAAAGGGAACATTTTTTTCCTCTGCTATAGCTCTTTTCAAATTGCATCTTGGAGATCCTGTGGCACCAGCACACACTCAAGGGTGTGCTTCATTTTACTGCTGGTGTGTGCAACCATCCAGTGGACGTTTAAGTTGTATTGGTGTTTCACCATTACAGACCAGCTTGTGGTAATGTTTCCAGAAATGTCTATTTTGCACTTTTATAAATATATGCAGGATAAATTCTTGATAGTACAATTGCTCTAAAGATATGCATATTTAAATTTTTGGTAAATAAAATGATGGGCAAATAAGGTCTTTATTTTCAGGAACTCTAGTTGCTTCTATCTATGTAACTTCCTTCTCCATTAAGTGTGTTAATCCTCAGAGTTAAGTACAGAGCTGTAAAGTGCATTGCCTTCCAGAATATTTAGGGAATGTAAAGCATTTAAATGATGAATATAGAAATTTTATTGACAGTTTGATAATTTCCACTTAGGTTGTTTCCCTTAGCATATCATCTCCACTAGGGCCTTTCAGACTTTCCATCCAGAATAGGTAGATCATGCAGAAACAGGTTGGGGTAGAAATCACAAAGAGCTTGGAGCTACATGGTCCTGGATTATATCAACTCTGCTACTTGCTAAAGAGTGACTCTGGTCAATTATATTTCGTGCACTGCATCTGTGGATTCTACCAACCAGGGATGGAAAATGTTGTGTTGTTGCTGATGTGAACTCTGTAATTATGCCCATGATGGTTGCAGCTGTAGTGACATGTACAGGTTTTTTTTCTTGTGACTGTTCCCTAAACAAGATAACGTAACAACTGTTTCAAGAGTATTTACATTGTGTTCGGTATTTATTTAAAGATTTTATTTATTTATTTTAGAGGTAGAGTTACAGAGAAAGGGAGAGACAGAGAAAGGTCTTCCATCTGCTGACTCACTTTCCAAATGGCTGCTATGGCTAGAGCTGGGCTGATCCAAAGCCAGGAGTCAGGAGCTTCTTCCAGGTTTCCCATGTGGGTACAGGAGCCCAAGCACTTGGGCCATCCTCTGCTGCTTTCCCAGGCCATAAGCAGTGAGCTGGATAGGAAGAGGAGCAGCCAGGATACCAACCAGCACCTATGTGGGATGCTGGCACCGCAGGTGGAGGCTTAGCCTACTATGCTACAGTGCTGCTCCTGTGCTAGTTATTATAAGTAACCTAGAGATGATTAAACATATAGAGGATGTGCATAGATTATATGCAAAAACTATGCCTCTTTATATCAGGGATTTGAATGTCCTTAGATTGTGGTGTCTGCAGTGGGTAGTGAAACCTGTTTCCCTCAGGTACTGAGGGATAACCATACTAAGCCACTATTAGCATCCATGTCCTCAGCTTTAAGTGGTGGTAATATCACTCAGCTGAGGAAGAAATGAGAACTTCTGCTAACATAAATTATTCTCTTCTGCCCCCATCCCCCATTGTTCATGTGCCTTTGTTCTGTGGTCAACTAAAACAAAGGAGAAATTATTGGCAGTGAGTCCTCTGGGAACAATGTGTGTGTGTGAGTGTGTGTGTGTGTGTGTGTGTATAAAGCATGGTGATTATAGGATGTGGTCTTGATTCAGAGACTTGATTTATTGAATGGAGTTCAGCAGCCGCTTCTTCAGACTGAGTTGTCTGCTCTGCAAGGAGGTGAAGATTGATGATTTCTTGTGCTACAGTCTCAGTTTGGGTGTTGTGGGAGGAACTGACAGCAGCCTGGCCCAGTTAACAGCTCCAGGCTGAACAAGCCTCCTTGTGTCCACACAGTGGACATTTGGCCCATAGTTAGCAGTCAAGTGACATCCACCTCTTGCCTTATTCTCAGGAGCCCGTGAGTCCTTCTCATTAAATCTCTGACTTATTTGATTAGATCCCAACCAAGATTCATAATCAGCGTCTCAACTCTTGGACTGACTTTCATCTGTTGATTTCCAAAAAGGTGGGACAAGGGGAAGGGAAAACGCATGGGTACATACTTGGCAGTGCTGAAATGACTGCTATTCTCACAGTGCCCGGGTAGACCATGTGGAATAAATCAAATCCTCCTCTTCATGAGATCCTGGAATGCACGCCTAAGTCTTTCTGGGAGAGGCATGTCATCACATTGCATGGTTTTTATCTCCTTGATCACCCTGATTGTTCTCATATTGTGCTGATAACACTTGTCATCTCAACATAACAATTGACGTGGTACTCCAGGTGCACCAACCAGAACAGAAATGAAAAGTCCGTCTTGTGTGGAGCATTTCATGGTGCTCCAGTGTTACGTTATTTGTCTTAAAATTCAGTGTTGTTGATAACACCAGACTCTGGCTTCTTCATATTTCATTTTATATTTGAGGTATGTTCGGTGCATTAGTGAGCTTTTCATTACTATATACAAATAGCCAAAAGGATCTACTTCGGTAGGAAGAAGGATTAGTTTTAAAGGTTCATGGTTCAAGTTTGGGCAGCCCCATTAAACTAGCATCTGATGGTGCTACAGAATGGTGGAACCAGTGCAGAGAATCACATGGCAAACCAGGAGCTGAAAGAAAACCTAGGCCAACCCAGCTTTATACCCAATCCTCTCTGAACTACCTTCTGAAGCCATGCCCCCAATGACCCAAACAGTGGGCCCACCTCCTACTAGTTGTCATAATTAGATCACTTCTTATCCTTTAATCCGTTAACATTAATCCATTAACCTTTAACATAGACTTTGGGACCAAACCCACAAAACATGGTCCTTTGGCAGATACCCAAAATATTATGCAAACCACAACAATCTGTTCTTAGTTTTTATTTTTTTAAAAGACAACACAAATGTTTTTGAGTAAAATGTTTGACTTACAGAGACTATATTTTAACCCTCCTGTCGTGTTCATAGAGGTAAAACCTTCCTTTTGAATTGAAACACAACTCCTTTAAATAATTAAAATTGAAATCTCTTCAGCCAAGTTTTTGTGTCTTCTGCATGCATGAAGAATGGATTTGTCCCCAATTTAAAAATTTTATTCTTTTTTAGGAAAGTATTATTTTTATGATAACTATTTTGACCTGCCAGGAGCCCTTCTTTGTGCCAGAGTGGTGGACTCTTTAACAAAGGTGAGTGGGGATTAATTTTTTAAAAAACTATGATATGCATTTAGACACATCAAAGGACTTCAGTGAGTTGAGATCTTACATAGTTTCCTCTTTGTGGTTTCAGTAGTGAGTGAGGAAGAAAAACATGGCAAATTTGGTCAAAATATTTTTGGAACATTAAATAATGGTTACAGCCCTCTCCCCTCCAGGGAAAATAAATTTATTTTCCAGCAGGGGATGCAAAAGTCTGGAAAAAATATAGAACTTGTTCTTGATTTTATTAACAGACTTTAAAAACTAAAGGAAATTAATATAAAACTAGAAAAATGGTGAAATGTTTAATTTGTCATTTTGAGCATGTTTGAATGCATGTAGACTTTTGCTTTGTACTGTGAATGGAGATGAACAAGATCTCTGCTAAAGTCAGCTTATACTTGGAACTTAAGACCTACCCATGTCAGTGGGCTTACATGTCAGAATCACTTTCCTTTTTGCCTGTTGTCTTTTAAAGTCACAGGTGAATCAGTAGCTTATTTTTGAATCAGAATTACAGTCAGATGTTTATAAAAGTTTCTGTTTACCTGTTATTTTCCTAGGTTTGAGAATGTATTAACAGATGAGATCAAGTTAATTTTCTATTTCATAGTTGCCACAAGCAAAATGTGTCTATCTCTAAATATTCTGAAGTTTGTGTATTTAGATAAAAATATCTAGAAGTCTGTCTGTGTTTAGATAGAAGGACACTGGTTAATATTCCCAAGCAAATAAAAGGTTGTAAGATTGTGTGTTTTAATGAGATGCCTGTTTGCTTTAAAAAAAAAATACTGGTTTAAAAAAAACAATAAAAATGCTTTACATTTTGGATTTGAAACTACATTCATGTCTTCTGTGGAGACCTACTGCTCTTCTATATTGAAATTGAATTGAAGGTGCCCTGAATTCTGAAGTCACCAGCTTTTGGGCTCTAGTGTTTCAGGCTTGTTGGCCTCACTGATGGCATACATCATAAGTCATTATCGTAAGCCATATGTCACACATCATTAAGTCACACATTCTGGTGGCTCAGAAACTGTGTAACATTATAAATTTGCTCATGTTTATCATATTCTATAATTTTTAGACTTTTTAACGAGTAGGACTTTGTATTTCTTTTGAGCTATATTAATGCTTAGCATTGTGTATGTGTATGTAGCAGTGATTTTCATGGAAGATATCTCTTTCTAAAATCACATTTTGTTGAATGAAAACTTTATTAATCTGCTGTTTCCTATATCATAAATTCCTATCTTGGAATACAGTACTATTTAATTGTTTGCCAGCATTTCCCAGTAACTGCTTGAGCATAGAATTGTTGCATTTGTCACATTGGGATTTTTTTGTTTATTTTAGCACAACAGTGGTCAAAAAACATTTGATTTCTGGAAGGATATAGTTGCTGGTATACAACACAATTTTAAAATGTCAGCCTTTAAGGGTGAGTAACATGAAGAGAAGCTTCCTAATGGATGTTTTTTTAAACAGTGTGTGTCTCATGAATTAGAAGTTACTTTGCTGTGCTTAGTTTGATGTTACATATTGCTGTGAAGTTGATTCTGCTTACCTTTTTTGAGGTCATTTTAATACGTGTCTGCTTTGTGGATGTAATTCCAGTGTTCCCAGCTTTGCTATTAAACTGTCTTTTATATTTCTACCAAGAGGGTTTTTTCTGTGGGTGCCCTAGAACTGAAGTTGCAGCCTTGCTGTTGCTGACTTGGGGATGAGGGTTGGTGACACCTGTAAGCGTTGGTGTAGTGACGAGTCAGATGGGAATAGGGCCTGCTAGGGGAAATTCCATTCTTTCTGGTGAAGGAGCAGAAACAGTGATCCAGAATGGGGGCACAGATACTGCCAGCCTCCAGCCTCAGCTTTTATGTCTCCATTCAGAGCTTCGCTTGGGTTATACAAAGTTAGTTCTAAGGAATAATAAATAGATGCTTTTGTAGTGCATTATCCCAGAGCCTTGAGCCAGATTGGTTTAATTCAAATAGTGGATGGATGGATGCTCAAAAGCAGTATATTTCAGCTTAGAAACATGTTGCCTTTTGATTGACACTAAAAATTACTTGACTTCCTTTTTAGAGTGAATCAGCCCTTCAAAATAACTTTAAATATTATGACTACAAACATACCAAGGCACTAAATAGTAATTGCAGAATCTCTGTTTAAATTGCATACTTTTCTGTCACCTGCTTCTTTTCCCTCCTCAGAGAAAATCACTGCTTTGGGGTGATCTTCTCATTTCTCTGTGCCCGCTTATCAGCTCTTTACCGTCAAAAGCAACATGTGGCTTTGTGGGTACTTTTTCACAGTCTCCACTGTGTGCCTGGGTACATGGGAATGCCCGGCCCCAACACTGGGTCATATCCACTGCAACTGTAAAAACCACCCACCACTTTCTTGTTTTACTTTGTAAAATGCAAAGCCCTACATACCATGGTTGAGAATAGCAGTATGCTTTTTTCAAATGAATACAGCATAAAAATCTGTTGATGTTATTTTATTGCATCGTAAATAAGGAACAGGTTAAACATTTCATGCTTTAATAAGTGAGGCACAGCTTAAAAGTTTTAAGCAGCAATATAAAAATACAGTACAGCGCATAAATAAATAATGTCCTTTCAGATTTCTAGTCAGGTTTTGAAACCCTTGCTGTTAATTATAATTTCACTGGAATAGGAGGCACAAAGTACATACACTAACATTGGGTAAACCCACAAATCATATTATATAGGATTCAATTAGGAATTAAAAGAATCAAATTAATCACACTTGTGTTAAGTAAATAAGACTAGAGCAGACACCTGTTTCCAGGTCATGCCGGGAATACAGAAGGCTTCTCTGCAGTCACAGACATGACAAAAGCACCTTGCATTTCAGATTAATTTTAGCACAACATTTTGGCTTCTTATGAGAGATTCAAAACATATGTATGCACCTATGTATTTGACTAGATCTTGATGAAAGAGGCCGTAGAAGCCTTGGAGTAATGCACCATCAGAAATATCATAGGGTAGACAGTGTCTTAAATTTGAATATTCAAGTATTTATGTTCTGTAAAGGTACATGATACCTTCTGAATGTTTCCCATAATTGCTTATATTATCAGAAACAGGCTTATTTTAAAAGGAAATGCTGACTTTCTAAAATTAACTTTAACATATTTTAGTGTCCTCTTCTGATTTTTTTTTTTTTGTGTGTGTATGTATGTATGTACGATAGTTTCATTTTTGAACTTAGCAGGATGTTTTGGATGAAATCTCACATATTGAGCTCACAGATAATCATAGAAGACTTTGGGTCCCTGACTAGAAATTGAAGAGGGCCTCTACATGTTCTTTACCCTTGCTGCTCACTTTTTCAGGGTGAAATGTGTTGGTCTGAAACCTCAAACCTGTATCTTGGAAAATCAAAATTAGTCACATTTATTTTCAGCCTACCTCCATACATATTCTGGGAGGTGGAATGGAGTTGGGGAATGCCTCTTCAAGAAGATTTAGGTTAGCTCGGTGGAAATCCCTAGGGAGGCTCACATGGGAGCCACTAGGAATCCTGAGAAGGAGGAATGGACGTACTCAGAGGAGTACAGCCCATTGGACTCAGCGTTAGGCAGCTGCAGCCACACCTGGTCATTTTCTGTGAGATCCAGGATGGCGCTCCCTGAAGCCTGATCCAGGTAGCCCTTAGCATATTCATCATAGGTGTACATTACAGGCGTGCCATTCTTATACAGGCCTACCCAAACATGAGTCCCTTTCACATGCACATGGTAAGAGAAATAGTATGTTCCTGGTATCCTACAGGTGAAGATTCCAGTTCTTGGATCATAATGCTGTTGCTTGTTATACAAAATCTTATCAAATGGAATGGGAGTACCTACCGCTGGGTAAGCTTTGGAGAGAATAACAGTAAAAGCAGACACAGGCATTCCTGTTACTCCCTGGTTGGCACTAACAAGAGGCATCCCGGAAAGACTGGGCCTTTGGCCTGCCTTTGTAAAGTCATCGGGCATGACTGCTTGTCCTGGTGGGCCTGGGGGCCCAGGAGGCCCTGGGAGACCTGGCTCCCCTGTGTGGCCTTTTGGACCAGGAGGCCCTGGTGGCCCAGTGGGTCCATTGAGGCCTTTAGTTGCTATTCCAGCTGGGCCAGGAGGACCTGGATTTCCCGGATCCCCTTTAGCTCCAGGGATTCCTGGAATGCCCGGTGGCCCAACGGGGCCTCTGGTACCTGGTATTCCAGGGGCACCTCTGGGACCAGCCTCACCATCGTGTCCAGGTACTCCCTTGGCTCCTACTGGGCCCACAGGGCCTGGGAGACCAGGAGATCCTCTAACTCCAGCGTCACCTTTTGGACCTGGTAACCCTGGGTTTCCCTTAGGACCATTGAGACCAGGTTCTCCTGGGTACCCTGGTTTTCCATCTAACCCAGGCGGACCCCTTGCTCCTCTAGCCCCAGGGTTTCCTGCAGGCCCAACTGGCCCGATCTCACCTTTAGGGCCTGGGAGACCATGGTTGCCTGGGATACCTTTGGGCCCCTGGGGTCCCATGTTTCCAGGGGGTCCAGTCAGACCTGGCTCCCCGGGATGGCCTGCTGGCCCCTGTTCCCCTTTGGCACCTGGAGCTCCAGGAAGACCAGTAGGTCCCATTTGTCCTTTCAGGCCTGGCAAGCCTGGTTTCCCAAAGCCAGGAGCCCCAGGGGCTCCAGCAATTCCTGGAGCCCCAGGATGGCCTTTGGTTCCTGGAATCCCTGGTTCACCTGGAGCTCCAACAGCTCCTGGCTTCCCAATACCTTCTGGTCCTTGTTCCCCAGGAGGCCCTTGAGGACCTGGTGGGCCACTTGGTCCCCTCTCTCCTGGAGAACCACGATCACCTTTGATGCCCGGCTGCCCTGGAAACCCATTCTCACCTCTTTTCCCCACTCCAGGAGGGCCAGGTGGTCCCATGGGACCCTGAGGGCCTGGAAGGCCCCTCTCACCTGGGCGGCCAGGAGCACCATATCCTGTTTCCCCTTTCTGTCCACTCACACCAGGGGCTCCTGGTGCACCCTTTTCTCCAGGAAAGCCGCGGGGGCCTGGGGCTCCTGTAAGTCCCTGTTGTCCAGGTTTTCCTGGCACAGAAATGCCAGCTGGTCCTGGGATTCCAGGTGGCCCTGGTGGGCCCCTGGGTCCTGGTAGACCAGCTGGCCCAATGTCTCCTTTCGGTCCACTTGGTCCTCTCTCCCCTTGTTTTCCTGGGAGTCCTGGCAAACCTGGCTTCCCAGTGGCTGATAGTCCTGGAGGTCCTGGCAACCCTGGCTCTCCTTGCAGTCCCGGGGTTCCATAGCCTGGTTTTCCTGGTGGTCCAGAAGGACCTGGGTGCCCTCGGGGTCCAGCAGGGCCTGGCGGTCCAGGAATACCTTGTTCTCCTCTCACTGGTATACCTAAAAGATAGTCAATACGCCACCCAGAGAGAGCAAAAGTTAGTAACATTACAGATTATTGGAAGATTGTTGCCTCTCATTGTAAGCACATCAGTCTTAGATCATTTTAGATGAGTAGTTTATATTGTTCTAAAAACACTGCTAGAAAAGGTGGTTTCACAAAACCATGGCTGCCGTAATACTCTCATCATGTCCTAATGATCCATGAAAAGAAGCTTAGATGAAAGAATGCCTTCAGAATAAGAGTGCGGTGAGGTAAATGTTTCACATTTTGGGGGGAAGATGATCTACCTAGAAAGGTAAGGGGAAAAAGGGCATTTGACAGAAAAGAAAGAAAAAGACAGGTGAGAATAACTGAGGTAGTCTTTTAGGAACTCTTAACAGTTTTCCCTACAAAAGCTATTCTAAAAAATGTAAATGAGAAGTGGAATTAATTCTTTGTTTTCCATGGACCTGTGCACACAGTTTAAAGTTGATTTTATTTCTAACCTTTCCCTATTGACTTAAAGTGGACTCAAAGAATTAGAGAATTGAATGTAATATGTGAGGTACATAAAATAATATTATAGTACTCATGTAAGTGCAAATAAATACTTTGCTTTATTTAACTTAAGTACTTCTCCTGAAATACTAAGCTAAAACTCAGAAAACATCCAGCAACTATGATACGAAGAGTGTTGTTGGACCACAGTTGTGGCAAAGCACAGGCTGTGTCCTTGTAGGATCTGCAAGTGAGCACATGCTAAGAGGGTGCTGACAGTTCAGGGACTGTTTCAGTCATTCTGAAAGGCAGGAAGTAACAAGCATTGAAGGCATCAGGATACACCATTATGAAAGTATTACCCTATCAGTCTTTTGGCAATAATCATCATAAACCTCTACATATGATATTCTTTATTTCTCAGAGAAATTCTCAAATAGTTAACAGAGATGATAAAATCACATAATTTTTAATATCTACTTGCAGAATTTCTAACAAAAATCACAATTTTCTGAAACCTAGAATACCTGCTTGTACTATTTAGAGTTTTTACTGTTGGAAATGGTTCATAGTAGAACAGATTTAATAGTTGTCACGATAATTAACAGTTTGTTCAAAACTCTGAAAATGACTTTTATCTCTGACTTTTGAACTCAATTTTTAAGATTAAAAAGATGAATTAATAAGTACACTTAAAATCTAAGTCTAATGGTTTAAAAAAATCCAAATTAAGACTAAAAATAAATCAGTATTAAATGCATATTAATGAGTTGTAAGTTGCTTTTGAGTACATTTTTAGGGTATAGTCCCCTTGAATTATTCATTCTTGATACCCAGGTGAATTAAAATAAAAAATCTCTTCTGTTAATAGACTGGCAAGTAAGAAGTAGTCAACAACAGTAGTGCTAGTATTTTTTTAGCTATAGATGCTCCTGAGAGTTACTGGGTATGTAAAATAAAGAGCAAATTGGTAACATTGGTATTCTGAACTAAGTAAGTAATTATTTTAGATTTAAGTGTCCCTTTTTGTACAAAGAGAGTTATATTCAATTTGTAAACATCTAAGCATAGGAAGAATCTTCAAAAAGTTCATAGAAAATGCATATTATGGAAAAATTGTGCATAGATTTCAAAAAATTCTCTGTGCCTAAGTAAATTTACCTTTTAATTCTACTTTTCCATAAGTTTGTTGAAGTTCCTTCCCTCCTATAGAGTTTTTCCCCTGGATTTTTCAGAAAATGACATCAGGAAAAAGACTTACAGAAAACTAATACCTCATTGGTTGACTTCAGTGTGCATACTTTGTGTGTATAAATGACCATAGATACATTGCAAGTAGAATAGATGAAGAAAAATGGGGAGTTCTTAATGGTTTAGAATCAAGTAACATGGCTTTAAAATACAGTCTATGTTAGATTGAAATTTGCTTCAGAATCTGATTATAAAAATTGTATCCATAGTAAAAACAATTGTGTTATCCTGATAAGAAAACTGTTTTACCATTAAAATGACGAGGAAAAACAAATCTTATTGAAAATGATTGCATTGGGCACCATTTGAGGCTAGAACTCTAGGGACACAGAGTGGTCTTTGTCACTTGGAATGTTATCCTAATGTATCCTCAGTCTCTCAGGGTAAGAAAGAATTTGACCTCTGTTGAATGAGGGGGTGGGTGGGTGGAGGGGACAGTTCCTGTTTGTAGCTTGCCATCTGAAAAAAATTCATTCTGTTAAGGTTAGGGCTGCACTGTTCTCAAGTAAAAATGCCTGCCTGCTATTAAGCTTTTGAATTGCTCACAAACTGAAATAGTGGCTGTTTATTTCAGAATGTGGCACCTGGGTCTTCCCATCATCTGAGGAATCCCTTGCAGCATAAGTTGGCATGTTTTGCCCTGTGTTGAACAGATATGCCTAGGAATATAATTAGAACTCTGAATTTCTGTTACCAACTTAATTTTTACTTCTATAAACTGTGAACTTTTGTGTTCATTATAGTGCATGAATGCCTCCAGTGGATGATAATGTATATGAGTTTCTACCTTGTGTTATCAAAGTGAGACTAAGATGGATTTAGCAGTTAAATTGTACTTCTGAATGTTTCATTGGTTAACAAGGTATTTTCTTTAGTCTTCCTGCAAAAATATCCAGGATGATGCAATACATTAAGGTGGAAAGATAGAAACATTTTTAACTTTTAAAGTACTGTGTGTTTTATTTTTCATTCAAAACTGTTTATTACAGTCTTGGTAAGGAATAAGTCTGAATTTATGATCCTAGAGAGTAGTGAATCCACTGTTGTTTCTCATTACATTTGTTGCTTTAAGCAGGTTTCTTTTATTATTTCTTTCTTAGCTTTTATCTTTCCTCATTTATATTTTGAGTCATTCAGGAATATTCATTGTGCACCTGTACTTTTATTTTTAAATATTAACCTGCTTTTCATGAAATATTTTAAATTTCATATTCTTAAGATAGTCTAATAAGAAAAGACAGTCTAATAAATTTCATTTCCTTGAAATGGTTACTCTCAAAAATATATTATTTAAAGTTTATTACAAGTAGCTTTAGTTTTATTTATAGGATAAAATATGTAACCAAAGTGAAAAATATTATGGAACAGAGATTTGAAACCTGCAGTTTTTGAGTTGGAGTTTTAGAGGCAGTTTGTTTAAGATGCCAGTGAGTGGAATTAATGAGTATGAGACCTAGCGGTTGCCCTTGTCTGAGAATCTCTTCATACTTTACATGTGTTATCTCAATACTCTTCCCAGCAACCCAGAAAGCTGGACAGGTGAGGAATAGATCAAGAAAAAAGTTAAAGCTGTCTAAGACTATACAAATAGAGTGGCAGTAGTAGAAGTAGCACTGAAAACAATAGATTAGTAGCATCACTTAAAGCACTTTTAGGTAATGAATTCATGTAACTTTCATAACAGCTCTTTGAGATAGTTGCTACTTGCTTTACAAATGAGAAAACTGAAGCACATAGAGGATAAATAACTTAACCATGGTCACAACCAATGGTTAAGTCTGTGCATTTAACTACTACACTTTATAAGAATGTATAAGAAATTGTGGAAATTGCTACTTAATTTGCCTGCTAAATTTATTTGATGGGGAGAGGAACATCAGATTTTATTTAATAAGACCCAGTTATGTGTTTATCTGTGGACTAGTTGAATGAATTTTAAAAGTAAATGCTTAAGTATTTAGATAGATAAATCATTACTCTCTTTGTACAATTGAAACTTATTTTTAATTTAAAAATGTTTAACAATTAATTTCTATTGGGTTAGTATTTCTAGATTTTGGGTAGTTATTTCCACAAAAACATTATTTGAGGTTAAAAACCCCTCCATATGTCCTCTGTATTCTTCAGGTCTATTCTTTCTGCTGCACTTACTGTACAAAGAATATTAATGTTCTTGAATAGACCTACTTTTCCACAAATCATTCTGTTGTAATAATTTAAGCTAAGTCAGAAATTTGAAAGCAATTTAACACTAAACAGAGTTACAACTAATTACCAGTGAAAAATATACAGTTCATTTTACCTTTACTCTTTATGGCATAGGGAATGAAGAACTGTGTCTTGGTGTTGGGTTGTGGGCCTTTTATGCCTGTTGGGGTTTGGTACCGCTCAGCGTAGAACACTCCATGAACCAAATTGAAAGACACTAGCAGCAGAAGGGCTGCTTGTGGCAACATTTTCTCAGATGGATTCTGAAAAATAGAAAACAATAATTTCATAAAGATTTGTTATTAACATTTATTTTGCTAATGATGCACAGATGAATGCTTTATATAATTACATACTTTGGGACCTGTCCATAATAGCCTTATTTAAATATATATTCATAAACTAATGAAATAATTTTTAGTTATGCAAATATATATCTTAGTTGTTTCAGGAATCTGTTTAGAAATAACCAAGTAAAAAGTGATTTTTTTTTAAAAAAACAAGGAACAATTTTTAGATGCCTAGATGAAATAATTGAGAATCTTTAACATAGCCTGACATGTCTAGTAGGTTCAAAATACACTGAAATTTCAAGTAGAGCAGGCTTGTATTACATGGTTGTGTTAGGATTCTCTAGTATAGGTTAATAGAAATAAAACTTTATGAGTGCATTTTAGTACAAAAATTTTTTTTGAAATCATAAGAAAAAACACTAAATAGTTAACTCATTGAAGCTTGTTTCCAAGCAAGCTAACATGGAAGTCCACTAGTAAGCATCAGTTCATGGACTTACCTGGGTTCTGGGAGTTCCTGGAGAAGTTATCTTCGGAGCTTTCTGATTTTCCTCTGCCCAGGTGAGCAGTGCAGAAGGTGCCCTCTCCAGAATTGCCCTGTGGTATTTATACTGTTTTGCCCTTACTACATGAGGTTACTGAGTTTAAGCTCCTCCTCTCAGAGGTGGTAAGCACTAATTATGGTGGAAAGTTCTATTGGGCAAGCATACAAGATCAGGTTGGGCTGTCATTTTCCTTGTTTTCTTATTGAAAAATAAACTCTTTGTCTTGAATATATATTAATAGTTTTAGCCATGTACCATCTTTTTGTGATTTTATTTTAGAAGTTATTATTCCAGTGTTGGTTCATAATGGGATGATAATACCTACTTTTTATTTTTGAAAAGCACATTCTTGGGTTATTTGGTTGAAAATAATTGGCAGTATGTAAAAATAGAAGAAGAATTCTTTGGAAGAGAGGTGTGAATTTAAACTGTCATCTCAGTTCTTCAGAATTATTACATAAAGCCATCAGTGTGTCCATTCCTGTTCTTAAATTTTTATGAAAAAAGGTTATTCTATTTTTTACTTATTTTTTGGCTTAAGAGAAAGTTAGTGGTAAAAAAATGTAGGTATGCTGTGTTGCATTTCAGGATTTTAGTATAAGTCCTCAAAGTTAATAAAACAAATTTAAAGTGATAGTATACACACACATACACAAAATTTTTGCATATTAAATATTTCTTAATTTCCAAACAGAGACAAAGCATCTGTGAATTTGATGGCAGAGTTAACAGTATGATTACCCTGACATATTTAGAAACTTATTCACAATACTATACTGTGTTCATAAATGACATTAGATTTTCTTGCCTAAATTCAGATTTTACTTTAGAGTATCAGCAGAGTTTGCAAAAACCCATACCTTGGTAATCTCATGTCTATTCATATATAAAGTTGCTTTATTCAGAAGATAGAAAGTTCTTCAGTCTTTGCTTTTAATTTTTTAAAGGTTTGACTTATCTTACAAATTCCTTCAGGGGTTTTGATGCATCCCAATTAGAAACAGTTTCCCAAAAGGTGGAAGGAAGTAAATGTTATCATTGTGAATTTCAGTAGTGAGTACACCTTTTAACAATATTAGGAGACTCTTTAAATGCGTTTTCAGGATCCTAAAAATCTAATGAAGACAGGGAATTGTTGGCCCAAATTTTGTATCTTATTTAATTTGATTATTTTGGATTTAAATCAGATTGTCTATACAGGTGACCTAGATGAGAATTCCATTTAAGGGTATAAATACGTCAATTTTTTGGTATCTATTTGAGAATAAATGTGTATTCAGGACTGACCGATATGGGAATAAGGTTTAACCAGTAGGTGAAATACAAGTCTGTCTTTTTTCATTACCGCTCCCCTCAGGCAATTTTCTGTGTAGGTTATTTTAAACAAAATATTGTAGAAATGGATGACTACCTCAGTGCTCTCTTTCTCCCCTCACTTTTATTATTTCTTTATTTTAAAAATATTTTTAAAGATTTATTTATCTATTTATTTGAAAGAGTTACACGCAGAGAGGAGAGGCAGAGAGAGAGAGAGAGAGAGCGAGGTCTTCCATCTGCGAGTTCACTCCCCAGTTGGCCGCAACGGCCGGAGCTGCGCCAGTTCAAAGCCAGGAGCCGGGAGCTTCTTCTGGGTCTTCCACCTGGGTGCAAGGGCCCAAGGACGTGGGCCATCTTCTACTGCTTTCCCAGGCCATAGCAGAGAGCTGGATCAAAAGTGGAAAAGCTGGGACTTGAACTGGTGACCGTATGGGATGCTGGCACTGCAGGCAGCTTTACCTTGTGTGCCACAGTGCCAGTCCCAATTTAAAAAATATTTACATATTTACTTGAAAGACCAAGCAACAAGAAAGAAGAAGAGGCAGAGAAAGATATCTTCCATCCCCTGGTTTACTCCCGATGTGGCCCTAGGAGCCAGGTCTGGGCCAACCCAAACCCAAAACCAGGTACTCCATCCTGGTCTCTCACATGGGTGGCAGGGACCCAAGTTCTTGGGTTATTCTTCACTGCCTTCCCAGGTACACTAGCAGGAAACTGGATAGGAAGCAGAGTACCCCGGACTTGAACCCCCTGTCAACTCTCACTTTTAAACCTTTTGTTGATTACCGTATTTAAAAAAATCAACATTGTCTTATATGTCTCAATATAATAATCATATCTATGGCTTTTATATTAGTTCAGAGTAACAAGTATAAAATTTATATTGTGGAATTTCATAATTTCGAAATTATACATGAATATGGCTTTTGTAATTATAATATGTACTCTATATGAGACAGCAAAAGGTAGATTTATTTTATTTATTTGAAAGGCAGAGTTATAGAGAGAGAAGGAAAGACAGAGAGAGGTCTTCCGTCCACTGGTTCGCTTCCCAAATGGCCACAACATCTAGGTCTGAGCCAGGCCAAAGCCAGGAGCCAGGAGCTTCATCCAGATCTCCAACATGGGTTGGGCCATCTTCCAGTGCTTTCTTAGGCACATTAGCAGAGAGCTGGATCGGAAGTGAAGCAACCAGAATGAACTGATGACCCTATAGGATGCCAGCATTGTAGCTGGCACCTGAACCCGCTATGCCCCAGAGACAACAAAAGATAAATGAGATAAAAACAGTTGTCTTTCATTTGCTTACAGTTCATTTAGACAAAGATTTTAAAAGAGTAGGTGTGGTGAGCATTGTAAATGCTTATAATTGCTAGGCTCAAGAATTTGTCTTGAAAGGAATTATTAGAAATACACACTTTAGTATTTTTTGTGTATATATGGTTACATACATACACACATGTATAATTGAGACAATGAAAAGTTTGAACAAGGTGGCTTCCAAGCTCTCCCCAGCTTTAAAATTAGATTGTGCTTGTGTCTGAGGTACTCTGCTATTCTCCTTCATCAGAGCAGTGGAGTTGCTCCCTGCAGCACTTAATAGAGAACACACATGAAAAAGTCCATACCAGGTAGTTGGGTGCCTTCTTTTTGGGATATGTCAATATATATGGGTGTTTGTCATTCTGTATTTGCCTTTAGCTTTGGAAAATGTGGATAAGGCTTGGACATTCAACCTGTTTTGTAAATAGGGTATTTACTTCATCACAAGGAATCTGACTACTGTTTGCTTTGTTAGTCACATAAGAAATACTGTCTTGTGCAAAACAGATTGTAGAATCAGAATATTTGCTAGCCACACCCCACCCCATTGTGTATTTAAAACTATTTTTATTCTGTGTGTTTATTTGTAGCTGTTTGAAGTGACTGTCTGTGGCTTTAGGAAGGAAACCCATTCCACTTAGCTCTGTGCTTCGAACTGAGTAACCTGAGTGATTTTTCTAAAAGTAACAAGTATGAATGATATTCCTTGCACATCTAGCAGTTAGGTGCTGTTTAGCTGGCTTATTCATTTGCACATCCCTGTGCCATCCATTAATTCATCAAATAGTTCCAGAGTACCTCTTACGTGTCAGGCATTAAGGTAAATGCTAGGTGAATAATGTACATTTCTTGCCATTAAAGTACTTAGAAACTAGTTCTCAATCACATTTCCCCTCTCTCACAATCAGAGGGATGTGATTCAGTCATCCAGGTTTGTTAAGATGGTGATGGTTGAGAGACTGTATTTTGAGAAACTTCAAGGTGATTGTGATGAACTCCCAAAGTTGGAATGTTTAACCTGATGGCAGTGTTCTATTAGCAGCTTGTAAATATTAGTTACATAATTTTCTGCTGCATTCGTGGGGGTTTTCTTGTTGCTGCTCACAGGGTTTTTTTAAACTTTATTTTGGAATCTATGTAGAAGTAGGGTGAACTATTATTTATACCTATCATCCACTCTATTCCTGTCATCTGCTTAAACTAATCTCAAGCCATTTTCACACACTCCTCCTTCTATTTCTTCCCCTACCAAGTTTTGAAGCAAATCCCATATATTATATAGATTTACCTGTAAGTATTTCTATATATTTCTCCTGAAGATAAGGAGTCTTTTTTTCTTCAAAGTGATATATTCAGCTTATCTAAAATTATTAACCATTGTTAATATTATCAGATGTTCACATTTCCCATGATCTATTTTGTATGTGATATATCCATATATAGACATATAGACACACCTGTATATGTTACTTAAATACATACATAATTGTATACTTTATTGATTAGTTTATTTGTTCAAATTGGATTCAGGGAGTGCTATTGATTGATACATCCCTGTTCATCTGTGTTTCTTATCCATCTCTCTTTTTACCTCATGCAGTTTATAACTGTTAAAAGACTAAGCTGTCTGTCCTGTGTGATTTCGTACAATCTGGATTTTATTGTCACTATCTTGCTCCTGTGCTGAATGGCAGTTAGATCTAAGTTCTGATTTCACTCAAATTTGAAAGAAAAATATGCTCATGCATACACACACATACATAGAGAATGGGTTTTTGGTGGGAATACTTTATAGAGGTTGGTGTTATATATTTCTATCAAGAGTTCCTTCAATGCTTGTTGTCTTTCTGATGTTACTAGAGGTTAACTACTTAATAGATTATAAAATAGTGATATTCAGATTTTATCATTTCTCCTATGTTAGTTATTTCTTTATAAAAAACACTCATTTGTCAACTGTTTCGTTATTCTGAGATACAGTTTATATAGAAAAAAGGATAAACATCTTTCCAAGTGTTTAAAATAATAAACTTCCTTCCTAGAAACATCCTTCAGAGATGGCCCAGTGAGGGTGAGTGTGTGTATGTGAGAGAGAGAGAGAGAGAGAGAGAGAGAGAAAGAGAGAGCATTATAAACCCATGGATTCACTTGTATTTTATTCTTACTGTAGCTCAATTTTTTTTCTCCATCCTTGGCCAATGAGAGCCTTTTCTGGTTAACTCCTGAGTCCTTCTGACATGATCCCAGGAATCTTATGTTTTCTTTCCTTCCAGTATTTTGTATTTTTCCTGGCCCACTATCTGTAATATGTCATCTCTTTGGTCTTGGTTATTTTTTGTTTTTGACTGTGAGAAATACTGGTAGATGTGAGATACAACAATCTAGGTTTATGGATATCTGGGTTCCAGAGATGTGCCTTGCTCCTGGCTTGGTTATTGTTTCTAGGCTTTTCCAATGGACAGAGCTAAGAAATTTATATGTTTGATATTAATTAAAAATAAAAGATACCATACTTCTTACTGATACATGCAGTTTACACTTAGGACAGTAGAGTATTTACTTAAGGACTTCAGACTTGTATCTATAACTCCTTATTTTAGTGCTGAAATTCCCAATAATTGTGACAGTAATGTAATATAATTACTCATTTGCTTTATTCCATAATACACTTTTTTTTTTTTGACAGGCAGAATTAGGCAGTGAGAGAGAGAGAGAGAGAGAGAAAGAGAAAGGTCTTCTTTTTTCCATTGGTTCACCCCCCCAAATGGCCGCTATGGCCAGTGCGCTGCGCCGATCCAAACCCAGGAGCCAGATGCTTCCTCCTGGTCTCCTGTGCAGGTGCAGGGCCCAAGCACTTGGGCCATCTTCCACTGCCTTCCCAGGCCACAGCAGAGAGCTAGACTGGAAGAGGAGCAACTGGTACAGAATCCAGCACTCCAACCGGGACTAGAACCTGGAGTGCCGGCGCCACAGGCGGAGAATTAGCCAAGTGAGCTGCGGCGCCGGCCCCATAATACACTTTCTAAGGATGAAAGTACCAACATTCACACCAGAATATTGAAAACAATGAAACTATTAAATTGATATTTTTGCACATTTTTTTCTATAAGAACTGTGCAATCAGATCACCATGCTTTTAAAGCCATTTAAAATGGCCCATTTCAGTGTCATAATTGCTACCCATTCAATTCACTGTTATTTTTTCTTTTCTTTAGTGTTTAGGAATGCTGTTTCAAAATTTAATTTTGTTTTATACTTTATAAAAATATTTACATTTCCTGTGATAGTATGATAAATGCTTAACACTCAACTTAGGGTTAGGGGAGATGTATGTGCTGATTTATTACAAGATACAAGTATTACCACAGTGATCAATTCAGGGTTTAAACATAAAGCAGCTGGCTCACAGAACATCTCAGTATTTTCCAAGAGCCAATACAAGCCAGTCCAGCGTACATTGCATATTTTCCAGCTCACAGTTACAAAATAAGCACTAGTCTGAGAAATCTAGCTTCTATTACAAACTATCTACCCTGTTTTACTTCCTTCTGTATATAAATGTTTAAAAAAATGTTTTACTTTATCCCTGTGTTCTCTATATATAGAGTCACACACATGCGTGTGCACACAGACATATGTTTTCATTCATTTCCCCTCCCAATTTCTTAGATATAAGGCATGATAATACATGTACTTTATTTTGCCTCTTTTTTATGTAACACTTTATCTTGGATATCATTTCATAACTTTATAAAGATGGTCTGCATTCCTTTCAACAGCTTCATATTACTTCACTATATGGATGCACCATAGTTTTTTCAACCATTGTCCAGTTGATGGTCATCTGTTTTTATTTCCTGTCTTTTGCTAATGCAGAAAACTGTGTGTGTATATATTTTTGCACGAATATCTTTGGGAGAAATTCTTGGCGTTGGGATTGGGATCCGAAGGTCTTAGGCATGCTGTTTTTTAAGATAGTAAATTCCCCTCCTTAGGTGTGTCATTTTGCATTAACTCAGGCAGTTTGCTTCCCTACAGCCTTATAGATGGGAAATATTGTTTTGATGTTTTTGTCCATATTAGAGGTAAAAATTGCAATCCTAGTCCAGTTGTAATTTTCATTTCTAGTAAAGATTTGGTTGAGCATTTTTCCAAGGGTTAATTGAGTTAATTCTGTATCACTAGCCCACTTTTCCTACAAGTGTTCCATAGGTTAGTAAGATAAATCTTTGTTCTGTGATATAGGTTGCACATTTCTCCCAGTTTGTCATTTGCCTTTTTAGTTTGCTTGTCACTTTTCTTTAACATGCAGAATTTTCTTTCCAGGTACATAAGTTTTCTATTCAGAATATTACTGTTCTTTTAAAAACTCAGAGCTGTAAGGGACTATAAAAATCATCTGGATCAATAATTTTATTTATCAGATGAGCAAAGTAGTTTCTCCATTATGCATGTTGTCTTCCCTAATGTTTAATTAAGTTAAATTTTGGGGTGAGGAGGCCTTGGCAAGATAGCCCACTGAAAGAAAATACCAAGGACTAAGTTAATATGTCCATCCGGTTACTCAGCAGCATCCTGATTTTCTTGTTTCTCTCATTCTTTTCACCTTTTACAGTGGAAATGGGAAGAGTGCCCACAAGTTCAAGTAGGGCACCTTGAGACCCACAGCTTCTACCGCCACCTTGCTGTACCTCATTCCTCTTAAAAAAACATTTAAAAGAACATTTGTAGGTGCAGTTACAGAGCCCAGAAACTAAAAATGGTCTGTTTGTATAATAGTCTAATGTGGTTTAGTGGTTAGATACCTGCTGAGGGCTTGGAAATAGAAATTCAAGCATAAAAACAGGTGTTTATGAAAATCCCTGAAACTTCAGGTCAGGTCAAGGAAAACTGAGAGTCATTTAAAAAGTTTGAACAAGGGTTTTATATTCTATTTTCTTTAACCATAAATTGCTACATTACTTAAAGAGCTCGTAGTTGTGTGCCTGGAACTTAATGACATCACCTTCTTTCCATAGTAACCTGGCCTAGTTAAAAATATAGACTCTTGGTCCCTTGACCTAAGATCCTTAGAGATGTTGACCAACCAGTAGATTCTGGGCTATTCAGGTATATGCTTACTCTGCGTACAAGTTTGTCTTCCAGATGTAGTATCTAAACTGGAAGAAGAAATTAGATAGTTACCATATTAATTACAGAAATCACAAGGTAACCTTTTTTATTTGAATCTTTATGCTGCTTTGTTTATCATGCTTCAGAACAACTCTATAATCACTACTATAAGGTATAAGGTAGCTGTAGGTTGCATGAGTACTTGCAGAGCACCTGAATACAAGAATTGAATGGCAGCAGAGGCTACCCAGAAATCTACTCTTGAGAGTGATGCTTAGGCAGCTAGCTATTTAACTTACTAAGAATATTAACAGTTAAAATACATCCTGTAGATTTTATTTTTTAAGATATTTGTAGACCTACAATATTTAGTGCCCAAATATGTGCTGCTTTTTTTTTTTTAAAGATTTATTTTATTTATTTTAAAGGCAGAGAGAGAGAGATCGATCTTCCAGCTGCTAGTTTTCTCCCCAGGTGGCCACTGTGGCCAGGGCTGGGCCAGGCCAAAGCCAAGAGCCAGGAGCTTCTTCCAGGTCTCCTGCGAGGGTAGCAGGGGCCCAAGGACTTGGGTCATCTTCTGCTGTTTTTCCCAGGCCTAACTTTCTTCCACGTTTTAAAGACAATTACTATTTAGAGAGAAATAAAAAATAAAATAGAGACGTAATGGTTATGAATAGTGGTTTGCTTTTATCCCCCAATAACCTTTTTTTAAACTTAATTCATTTATTTGGGAGAAAGAGTGAGTGAGCTCTCCAACTCCTGGTGTCTACTGACTCACTCCTTAAATGCTCACATTTGGATCTGGGTCTGGGTGGAAACCAGAAGCTAGAGTACAACCCAAATCTTGCACATGGGTGGCTGAAACCCAATTAATTGAGCCATCTCTACCCTCTCCCAACTTCTGGGAGAAGGATGGAATCAGTTGGAACTTGAACCCAGGTACTCCTTTGTGGGAGTCGGGCATCTTAACTGCTGGACTTAATGCCTGTTCCCCAAGTCACCTTAGTCATTCTAGCTATTATCTTTATTTATTTATGAGAAAGAGTAACTTTTGCCACTTCTAATACCAATAAGGCTTTTTGCTTTCTCTTTTTTTCTTTTTTACTTACCTTTTTTTTTTTTTTTTTTTTTTTTTTTTTGGTAAAATAAGATCTAGATAAACTGGTAGAACAGTGCCTGGGAATGCTTAATTGATACAAATGATGACAAAGATCATGCTGATGTTAAGCACTAAATATTTTTGACATTGTACTTGAATGCCTTATGGTCCCAAACTTGAATGGAAGAAGAGCAGCCAGGACATGAACTGGCGCCCATAGGAATGCCATCATTCAGGCGGATGCTTAGCTTACTTCCCCACAGCACCGGCCCCACCACACTTGAATGACAAGTGTTTACCACACTTTTTTTGACCTTCTGCTGTGTGCCATTCACTAGGTGGAATGCTGAAAACACGGAAATCATCTGCCTCCCACTATTGATGATCATAGTGTCAGGGAGAAGGCAGACTCCAAACACAACCTCTTACAGCCTTCGCTCTGGCTGATTTAGTGTCTACGTGAATCTGCATTTCAAATGATGAAATGGTGGCTTCTGATCACATTTTACTTACTGTCCTGAACATAACCTAGATTCTGTCAGTGTTTATCATTGAAAATCCTTTCCCCATAGGTAATGCCTGGTGCAAAGTGTAGCATAAATATTGCTGAAGAAAAGAACTCAGAGCTTTAGGAAACTAGATTTCAATATTTATGGAGTGTGGGTGGTTTGCCTTACACTTGTGGGTGCCTAGGGGTGGGGTATTTTGCACAATACTGGTTTGAATCTAAGTCTTTTCAGTGTGTTGTACCTTAAAATAACACTGAATTATTATAGAGGTCCCTGTCTCAACAACTGTTCCCTAAAGCAGTTTTCACAAAATAAATACCTGGCTGCCGTTTATGACTTTGTGCCTTAAATTGTTCTATTGGATGACAAATTAGAATTTCAGAGTTAGATTTTTCCAAAGAAAATGTATTAGTCTGCTTTCTGCTATTATAATAAAGTAGCTAAAGCTGAGTACTTAATAAAGAAAAGCAGCTTATTTAAACTCACAGTTTTGGAGGCTGGAAATCCAGGATCAGATAGCCCCATCAGTTCAGACTCTGAGGAGGGCCTCATGATGGATAACAACCCTGTGGCAGAATCATGTTCATAAGGACTCATGCGGTGAGACAGAAAGCCACAGAGACTGAGGGCCCAGGATTAATCTTTATAATTCACTTTAATGTGCACTAACTAGTTCTCTCAGAGAACTATATCCATCTCTTAAAAAAAATGATTTCTATATCTATGTGAAAGAGTTACAGAGAGAGAGAGAAAGAGAGAGAGCACTTCCATCTGTTGGTTTACTCCCCCCAAATGGCTGCTGGGCCAGGGCTGGGCCAGGCTGAAGCCAAGGACCAGGAACTTCTTCCTGTCCTCCCAATTGGGTGCAGCGGCTTAAGCACTTGGGGTATCTTCCTCTCCTTTCTCAGGCCATCAGCAGAGAGCTGGGTCAGAATTGGAGCAGCTGGGACATGAACCGGCACCCATATGGGATGCCAACACTGGATGCTGGCACTGCAGGTTGGTGGCTTTACCTGCTACACCACAGCATCAGACCCCATTCATCTTTTTTGAGGCATCAGACCCCATTCATCTTTTTTGAGGCAGCACCAACTAATAACCTAACCACCTGCCGCTAGGATCCTCCATTTGTGTGTGTGTGAATGGTAAGAATACCTAATTAGCAAATTTTAAGTATACAGTACCTGCAGTGTTAATAACAGTAGTCACCATGCTGTACATTAGATACTAGATCTCTTGAACTTACTCATTCTGCATAACTGAAACTTTGTGTTCTCTGTGGAACATCTGTCTTTTCTTCACTTTCCAGTCTCAGGTAGTAGCATTCTGTTCTCTCCTTCTGTGAGTTCAGCTTCTTTAGATAATACATATAGTGATGCCTGGCTTTGCAGTGGGAGGAGGATGTCCTGAGAATTGTGTTGTTAAGCAAGTTTGTCATGGTACAGACAGCATAGGGTGTACTTACTCAAACCTACGTAGTGTAGCTCAGTCACCTGATGTGGCCTCTTGATACAATCAAGAAACATACCAAACATGGGATGTATAAGGATGCCGCAGCACCAGCAGGGCTTCCTGTTCTACAGTCAACTTTTTCTTTCATAAATAGAATTAGTACACTGCAAAATCATGATAAAAGTTATAGTGGATACACAAACCAGTAATATAAAGCTTTACTATTATCATCAGTTATAAGCTATAATAATTGTACTTGCTCTACTTTTATATGACTTCCAGCACAGTAGGTTTATTTACACCAGCATCATCACAAATGAGAATAATGCATTGCTATATGACATTTCAGTGGCTACAGTGTCACTAAATGACGTGCATTTTTTAACTACATTATAATCTTAGGGCTTACTGTTGTATATGAGGTCCATTGGTCCATCATTGACCTAAATGTTGTTCCATGGCACATGATTGTATAAGTGAGATCACGCACATTCTGTGTGTGACTTATTTCACTTAGCATATTATGGCAACTGATAGAATATCCTCCTTTTTAAAGCCTGAATAATAATTCCTTGCATATACAGATGCTGTTCATCTTAAAATGGTGTCAAATTCTGATAAATCCATCATAAATTAAAAGTATTTTAAGGTCAAAGATTCATTTAATCCACATAAGCTACCCTTGTAGCTTAGCAATACAGTACAGTGTAGAGCATCTTTTGTTTACCATTTCTGATTGTGTGGCTGGATGGGAGCTGCAGCTGCTGCTGTTGCTAGCATTGCAAGAGAGTTTTATATAGCATTTCACTAGCCCAGGAAGAAATCAAAATTCAAAATACACTTTTTATCCAGTGCGTGTTACTTTTGTACCATTGTAAAGTCAAAAAAAAAATCCTAAGTCAGGGACCATATTTATATTAATTTTTATTGCTTTTGTTTCATTAATTTGCTATATATTTGGTTATTTCAGATATACTTTTAGGACACTGAACATTTTATAAGTCAGCCTAGGAAACAAATCATTCCTTCAACAAAATTAACTCTTGTAATAATCCAATCAAGAAATGTTATTACTAAATGTCATTAATTGCAATGTAGCTGAATTTGTAGCATTGGATTCAGTGTGTTTTCATTATTAGATTTTAACCTACAGAAATTAACAAGATATTTGTAACCCTTTGTAAAAGTGCAGGTGTATATGGAATGTCTTAAGTCTTTTTATGATTTGAGAGAAACCTTACAGGGATGAGGAGCTTTTTATTATGATTTTTCACACTTGTTGCCTAATAAATATAGTCATTTGTAATCTCATAGTAAGGATCTCTGGAGCTCATTTACTAGTGATATTGGTCATTCTGCATCTAGATATTTGGATTTCCTGAGCTTCAGTATAATTTGGATCCTTTTAATAACAAAAGGCTATGAAGAGGCTGCAGTTGTGGCCCAGTGTTAAGCTGCAGCTTGCAATGCCAGCATCCTGTATCAGAGTGCAGGTTTCACTCCTGCTGTTCCTTTCTGATTCAGCTTCCTGCAATGCTCCTGAAAGGGTAGCAGATGGTGGACCAAGTGCTTGGGGTCCTTCCACCCACATGCAAGAGCCAGATGGAGTTCCTGGCTCCTGGCTTTGGCCTGGCCCAACCCTGGCTGTTGTGGCCATTTGGGGAGTGAACCAGTGGATGGACTCTCTGTCTCTCTGTCTCTCTTTCTCTTCTCCCCCTCTCCCTGTACCACACTGCCTTTCAAATAAACAGCCTTTAAAAAAGTTATGAAAATGTATATATTGTTACAGTATTAAATGGAAACATAAAGAGAAGACCAACTTCTGTTCACACACAATGAGCTACTAAATATGCTTATTGAATTTGTTTTCCAGGTTTTATATATTACTTTAAATATATGACTCTAAGTTTAGAGCTCAAATATTGGGTGTATTTAGATTAACCTTGATTTCCAATAACCTAGTAAATGGACTCTTAGAGTTTATTTGTGATCCACACCAGACTTTGGGATGACTGCTTCTTAGATTCATGCCAGTAAGGTGACTGGGTGTGATAGCAGGAAGTAAACCAGGAGGGTTGAGCCCATGCTGTTTGTCCCTGGTGACTCTGAGCTAGTTCACCATATCCCAGCCACAAATATGCATGATAGTAGAATGAGACCTCTGTTTTAATGGGACTTTTTCAAACAAGCCATCTTAGACTGATGACATTGATTCTCCTTGGTACAACTGTTTTTGACAGTTATTAGATTTGTTTTAAAGTATGCTGTTTGCCAGCAGAGGAGAAGAATTCTGAGGGAAAAGGATTCAGCCAATGTGTGATGTTGCAATATTTTCAGGAAGGATGAACACACTAACCGTGTGTTTGATTCTCATATCAGATTGATGTGCAAGAGATGGAATGCCTTTTAAATCTAATACATGAGCAAAGTGACAGGATATAAAAGCACTCCTTGGGTTCTGTCTTGAAGCATTACGTAGTTTTATTAAAAGATTTATTTGTTATTTATTTGAAAGGCAAAATTAAAGGAGAGGAGGAAAGATGGAGAAAGAGAGGGAGAAAGGGATCATCCATCCACAAGAGAGAGAGAGAGAGAAAGAGAAAGAGATCATCCATCCACTAGTTCTCTCCCCCAAATGGTTGCAAAAGCTGGAGCTGGGCCAGGCTGAAGCCAGGAGCCTAGAGCTTCATCAAGGTCTCCCATGTGGGAGCAGGGGCCCAAGCACTTGCATCATCTTCCACTGTTTTCCCAGGCACATTAACAGGGAGCTAGATCAGAATTGGAACACCCAGGACATGAACTGACACCCATATGGAATGCTAGCGACACAAGTACAGGCTTAACCTATAGACTATGCCACAGTGCTAGCTCCAAGCATTATATAGTTTGAAAGATTCTTTAAAGTCTTCATCTCACTCAGCAGGGTGTTGTGTTACAGGCAATAGTTGATTACTGTTTCAGTGTTTCCAAGAGAATTTGCTTAGAAAGATGAATAAGATTAACTGAACAGGCAGCAAAATATTTGACTTACTATAACATCATCAGATCTGAGTTCAATAACTCTTCACATTGAAATTCTAAAAAAATTAATAACAATAAATTTATGATGAAAAAGAAATACTATTTCAAAATGCAAATTTTCTTGTTCTTTAATATCTTTCATTAAGGAGACTGGTTACATCATTGCTTCAAGACAAATCCATGGACAACACATTCATTTAAGAAATTAAAATGGATCCTATGCAACTTTTTATCAGAAATCTTATTGTCAAGTTACTATTCTTGAGACTATTTTTTCTTTCACTCTTACCTAATATTTGCTTGTCTTTTTAATATTTCAGAGCTTTCTTTACTGTATTTCCAGTGACCTAAAAATCAAATTTCTATCTTCCACCCAGTAAAGTATGAAAATTATTTGTGATTTCTTGAATTGTAGATAATTTTTAGCAGTTCATTCCTTTAGTTAGAATGCAGTTTCATTTTTAACAGAATAGTGTGATGAGCTGGGAATTATATTTGTAAAATAATCAGATGGGATTTTTGGTGCCTTCTCAACTTGTTTTAACATTCTATGTGATGATATTTAAGAGTAATGAATACCTAATTTGAGTTTTGTCTTTGGTAATTATTTTAATTTGCCCTGCAGTCTAGCTTTTTCACAGATCACAGCACCAAACAAGTCTTCATTTTCTTACATCTGGAGAGCAGCACAGAAGTACAAGGATGAAAAGATGTACTGTTTCATGTATAAAAGATTATAAATACAAACTGCTGTAGAAAGTTCAAGCTAATATGAACTTGCAAAAATTTAAATGCATATACCTCCTACCCAAGAATTCCCTCTGTAGGAATTCATCTTAAGGTATAATCACACCTGCACAAAATGTATAACATATATTACATATATATACACATATATAAATATGCACAGTAAGATTATTCAGTACACCATTGTTTGTAATAGCAGAGAAAAGTCCTCAATTATTCATTAATAAGGACTAGCTGCATTTTTGTACATCTGTGCAATGAAACAAACAGTCGTTGAAAAGATGGAGGGAGGCACCTTGTTACGGACTATGGAAGGATTTCCAGGACACATTTAATGCCCCAAAAAAGTTATATAAAATAGAATTTGTAGCATATAGCACTTATATAAAATATGCATATCTTATTAATGTACATGTATCAGACTATCTCATATACTTGTTTAAGGATAGACAGGAAACTAGTGAGAATGGTTGCCCTTTTGTGAGTAGAATAGGATGAGTTGGGTACAAAAATGGAGAGATACTTTTTGTATGGCAGTATTTACCTTTGTATAATCTATTTCAAAAACGTATATTTCAAAATCCTAGTAAATAGCTAAAAACCAAAGAAGAAAAGAATGTAGCATTTGTTTCCATTGCAATTTACCATACACACATACCTTCCAAAGACTGTCTACTTTTTAGAGCATGTGAATAGTGTTAAACAGCTGTAATTCCAAAAACTTTTTGCTAGTACTAATTAACTTTGCATTGTTTTAGGAGCACCATTGTGAATATTGATTTTCATTGTACTCTCAAAATGTGCAATATTACTTATTAAAATTATTAATATAACAGCTTATTATTTGTATTTTTTAGTACATCAATTTTTGGATAGGAAAAAATACTTAAAAACTGTATGGTTTATATAACAAAATCATTAATAACAAATGATTTTTTGAGAAAGTTTTTGTTTTTCTCAATAGCAAGAAAATAATTGAACAAAACACTATTTAATATTTAGGTATACTTAAGTGTGATTTTTTTTAACAACATTTTGAGTGGTTTACTTTACAGGTAGTCATTTCTATAAGTAAATCAAGATGAAAGCATAACAGAAAATATTTTCAATAGACACATATTATGCTATATTAATTAAGTTATACATTATTCTAAGGAAATAATCTTTTATTTTTGTCACTAGAACAATAAATATTTAAGTGATGGGGATTGACTATTCTTTTCAGATTTACCTGGACATTTGGATTTTTAGCTTGTTTCATGTTTCTGCTACTTTTTTTTCTTTATTATAAGACAGGTACATATTTCATGTATAAACACAGGTGGACAGTAAGTCAACAAAATTCTCAAAATATTTTGCCTGGCAGGGGGTTTTAGAGTAATTATACATTTGGTTCAGAATTTGAAGATGATATTTTTAGCAAATTCAACACAATTTAGTCAGTAACTTCCAAAATTTAAAATTAAGAACTTTTCATAATTAATGGCTTCAGTTTTCCTCACTGCAAAATTTCAGAACATTATGAGCCATTTCTATATACTAAACATACGCGTCTTCCCACTGTATGTGACAGGAAGTCAAATAGACAGTGTATCTTTACTGGGCTGACTCTGCACTTCTAGTATTATAGTCTTCTAAATTATTTTCATGCCAGTATTAACAGAAAACTGAAGTGTTCCAAGGCTGCTTTAGCAGGATAAATAAGTTGAAGTGCAAAATAGTGGTATTTGAATAGTGATACACAACAACTATTGCTTTCAGAAAAGGTGAACCAAAGGATAACTGTCTGAAACGTTATGTAGATTTTAAATTGCAGATTTTTTCTCTTCAAAAGAGCCCAAATGCCTAGTGCTGACACTGAACTAAAAAACAGTAGTAGTTGAATTTAATGCGCCAAATTAATGTAGAGATTTAGCTGCAGTCTTTGAATCTGGAGTCTCCCTGTAAAGTAAGTGGTGAAAGAGTTAATGGGATCAGAGAGCTTGAAGAGTGAGATGTGTTGGATCCCTCTTCTCCTTTCTCTAGAGATGAGGAAATTGAGATAAGGAATTTGTTTTACATGAAGAACCAGGATTAGGACTCACAACAGCTTTTAATCTACAAGTCAGCATTGCTCTGTCACAGGTAGGAACATTGAATGTTAGTACTTTTTTTAAGATTTATCTATTCATTTATTTCTTTTTTTTTTTTTTTTTTTTGACAGAGTGGACAGTGAGAGAGAGAGAGAGAAAGGTCTTCCTTTGCCGTTGGTTCACCCTCCAATGGCCGCCGCGGCCGGCGCACCACGCTGATCCGATGGCAGGAGCCAGGTACTTCTCCTGGTCTCCCATGGGGTGCAGGGCCCAAGCACTTGGGCCATCCTCCACTGCACTCCCTGGCCACAGCAGAGAGCTGGCCTGGCAGAGGGGCAACCGGGACAGAATCCGGCACCCCGACCGGGACTAGAACCCGGTGTGCCAGCGCCGCAAGGCGGAGGATTAGCCTAGTGAGCCGCGGCGCCGGCTCTATTCATTTATTTCAAAGGTGGATTATTTGAAAAGCAGAATTACACAGAGAGAAAAGGAGAGGCAGAGAGAGAGAGAGAGAGAGAGAGAGAGTTAGTTCTTCCATGCACTGGTTTACTCCCCAAGTGGCCACCACGGCCAGCGCTGACCCCATCCGAAGCCAGGAGCCAGGAGCTTCTTCCGGATCTCCCATGCAGGTATAGAGGCCCATGGACTTGAGCCTTCTTTTGCTTTCCCAGGCCATAGCAGAGAGCTGGATAGGAAGTAGAGCAGCTAGGTCATGAATTGATGCCTATACAGGATGCCGGCACTGCAGGTGGTGGCTTTACCGGTAACACTACCCAATGGCTCTGGTCCCAGTACATTGTTATACTTTTATGCCCTGCCATCTCCCTTTGATAATTGCCCCCAAACTATTGTCAAGGAGCTCAGAGAAGGCTTGCAAGTCATAGGGCATTGAAGGTCAGAGAGTATGAGTTAGATAATGTTGTTTTGTAGAGCCTGTTAAAGTTTGGTCTATTAAAAGGACAGTGAGAGGTCAAGGCTGGAAAGATGTTTACAGAAGAGTGATTTGGTTAGATAATTTGTTTTCAGGATTACTCTGGCTGCAATATGGAAAACATGCTGGTAAGTCCTTAGTCACTAAGAGGTCAGATAAGAAAATGGTGAGATATTCCATCTGCTGGTTGACTCCCTAAATTCCATTCACTGGTGCACTTCTGAAGCCAGGAACTCCATCTAGTTCTTCTATGTGGGTGTCAGAAACCCAAGTACTTAAGTTATCACTGCTGTCTCCCTGGCATTTTAGCAGGAAGTTGGATCAGAAACACAGTTGGAACTTGATCCCAGGTACTTGGATTTGGAATGCAGGCACAATTTTGTAATGTTTGTTGAATAAGTGAATAAGATGGCATTTGAAAACTCTTTGTGACCTTCTAAAATGTTATCTTGTAGATTGAAATCTTAACATTTTTGTATTTATATTATCTTTGTGAATTTGTGCAGGAACTAGAATTTATAGCTCCTAGTTGTATTTTTATTACTCAGCCTTTTTCCTCTGGATAGTTCCCCAACCCACCTTCCTGCCACCTGCAGTACCTGCACTATCACTTGTTTTTTTGTTTGTTTGTTTGTTTGTTTGTTTAAAGATTTATTTATTTATTTGAAAGTCAAAGTTATACAGAGAGAGAAGGAGAGGCAGAGAGAAAGAGAGGTCTCCCATCCGATGGTTCACTCCCCAGATGGCCACAACCGCCAGAGCCGTGCCGATCCAAAGCCAGGAGCCAGGAACTTCTTCCAGGTCTCCCACATGGGTGCAGGGGCACAAGGACTTGGGTCATCTTTTATTGCTTTCCCAGGCCATAGCAGAGAGCTGGATCAGAAGTGGAGCAGCTGGGTCTCAAACCGGTACCCACATGGGATGCCGGCACTGCAGGCGGCGGCCCTACCTGCTTCACCACAGCGCCAGCCCCACTGCACTATCACTTGTAAGCCAAGCACCCTGCCCCTTCAAATTTTTTAAAGAATTTCTGTGTCACCTTTTGATGAGTATATCAACCATCTTGAATCAAATTCATACATGTAAATACATTTCCACTGTACTTATTTTTCTGGGCTAATTTTTTCTCAAAATGAGTTACATAGGAAGAAAAGTCCTATAACCTTCAAGGTAAACTGTTTTTAATTTATAACCTTGAAATGATTATATGATTAAATGTCATTTGTAAAGCAAAGTTTCATTCCACTCATTGTTGATCCATTTGAAATTATTGGCACTTACATGCTGTTCCTTATTTAGATTTGTTAATATAAGGTTATTAAACTTGAGGACTGCATATATGCTCTGTTGGTATGCTGTTAAAATTCACAGTGTTAACAAGAAAAGGCAGTATATATAAATATTGAAAAATGAGATATTGTATTTTTAAATTTAGGGTTATGTTTATAGATGCCTGTAGTGTTTAGAAAGCATTGTTTTGTATTCTTATCATTTATAATGTGAATAATTTTAGTTTCTCTATGATAAATACGTTTTAGTCTTCCACAGAAAATAAGCCTAAAAAATGCAGCAACAACAAAATAGTTCACTATAACCAATGAGTAATAACATTTCTTTTCCTGATTGTTAAGATATTTATAAAATGATAGTTTTGTCTCATCAAGTATTTGTTTCTTTCTGGAACACCAAGGCGTTTATCTTGGCTTATAAAGCTTTATAAGGGCATGTTATTTGAAGAGTAGTTGATGCCAATTTTATTGAAAACACTTATTTTATTTTACTAAACTACTTCTCTTGACTAAGATGCAGGATTACAGTAACCTGGTTGATTCTGGTATACCCTTCCTTCCAAAGGAGAGGGTACATGGAAATTTTGGAGGAGGTAGGGAGTGGTTTATATCTCACAGTATGCTTTAGAACAGTGTCTTTCTTCATTTTTATTTATATTTTCATTACAGTTGACTTCTGATATGCAAGTGTTAAACTAGTTTGAAGATTCAGACTTTGAAATGGGAAGATGTGATTGGCAAATACAGGAGCTAATTATAAGAGTTTTTTTCTATATCTAGTAATGGTTGGGATTTAACATCTTAAAAGTAGACACAATAGTTGACTGTTCATTTTCTTTCACTACTTAACTTCCATCCCTTCCTTTCTGGCCTTTGCTTTCTTATCAAAAGATATCTGCCCTCTGCCTCTTGTTTCAAAAATAAGAAAAAAAACATTAACAGTTTTTTTCAGTTCCTCTCTCCTTCACCTTTAAACTCATGTATTATGGTGATTATCCTACCACATTGTCAGAGTGAGGGGCCCAGCTCTTTCTTCAGGGCAGTCTGACCCCTGTGTCCTGGATCCATGCCCCTCTATCTCATGGAATTTGAATTCCATGAGTTACAGACAGAAAGGAAGAGGCAAAGGCAGAGAGAGATCTTCCATCCACTGATTCACTCCCCAGATGGTCACAATGGCCAGGGCTGGGCCATGTGGAAGCCAGTCTCCCATGTGGGTGGCAGAGGCCTAAGACTTGGGCCATCTTCTGCAGTCTTTCCCAGACCGTTAACAGGGAGCTGGATTGGAAGTGGAGCAGCCGGGACTAGAACCGGCGCCCATATGGGATGCCAGCATCACAAGTGGCAGCTTAAGCCACTGCCCCACAGTGCAGCCCTGGGACTTGGTTTCTGTATCCTGTCTTTATTTATGTAGCTTAGTATGTTCACAGTGTTGAGTGTATAAAACAAAAAGGGAACCCTCCCTCCAATGCTGCATGTAGTTTCTCTTCTCCTCTCTTCTCCTCTCTTCTCCTCTCCTCTCCTCTCCTATCCTATCTTCTTATCTTATCTTATCTTATCTTATCTTATCTTATCTTATCTTATCTTATCTTTTCCTTCCTCCATTCATAGCCACACTTCCTTAGATCATTCCATACTTTTCTGTTTCCTTTTACAGCTCCAATACAGTTCTTGGCACTGTTTCCTTTTTTTTTTTTTTTTTTTTTTTTTTGACAGGCAGAGTGGACAGTGAGAGAGAGAGAGAGAAAGGTCTTCCTTTTTGACTTTGGTTCACCCTCCAATGGCTGCCGCGGCCGGCGCGCTGCAGCCAGCGCACCGCGCTGATCCGGTGGCAGGAGCCAGGTGCTTCTCCTGGTCTCCCATGGGGTGCAGGGCGAAGGACTTGGGCCATCCTCCACTGCAATCCCTGGCCACAGCAGAGAGCTGGCCTGGAAGAGGGGCAACCGGGACAGAATCCAGCGCCCCGACCGGGACTAGAATCTGGTGTGCTGGCGCCGCAAGGCGGAGGATTAGCCTAGTGAGCCACGGCGCCAGCCATTACTGTTTCCTTTTTTATGATAAGCTCCACCACACTTAAAATTAGGTCCAGTGATCTATTTTCAGAAGTCAATTTGCCATTCTTCTAAATTTCTAACTACAAATCATCATTTCTCAAGCCCTATCTCGAGAGATGTTCTTACTGCTTCTGTCTCCTCTGTGCCCATTAACTCTTGGCTTCATTCTTTTTCTTAATTCCTGATTTCTTATTTACTAGCCTTATAAATATTAGGATTCCTGAAGGTCTTATATTTGATCCTCCTCCTTCTTTGTTTTTAAGGGCCATCTAGACATACTCAGACTCATTGTCTTAACTTCATCTGCCAGTTTACATGCTTATTTCTCCCTAATCTGGTCTCTACCTGAGAGTACTTGCCATTTCTCCAGACCCATATTTTCTTTTTTAATAGAAAACTTTTATTAAATAAGTATAAATTTCAAAAGTACAACTTTTGGATTATAGTGGTTCTCCCCTGCCTCCCTAACCACCCTCCCACCCACAAACCATCCCATCTCCTATTCCCTCTCCCATCCCATTCTTCATTAAGATTCATTTTTAATTATCTTTATAAACAGAAGATCAACTTAATATATCCTAAGTAAAGATTTCAACAGTTTGTACCCACACAGACACACAAAGTATAAAGAACTGTCTGAAGATTAGTTTTACCATTAATTCTCATAGTACAATACATCAAAGACAGATGTCCTACATGGGGAGCAAGTATACAGTGACTCCTGTTGAATTAACAATTGACACTCTTGTTTATGATGTCAGTAATCACCCGAGACTCTTGTCATGAGCTGCCAAGGCTATAGAAGCCTCTTGAGTTCACAAACTGCAACCTTATTTAGACAAGGCCATAATCAAAGTGGAAATTCTCTGCTCCCTTCAGAGAAAGTTACCTCCTTCTTTGATGGCCCCTTTTTCCACCAAGTTCTCACTCACAGGGATCTTTCATTTAGGTCATTTTTTGCCACAATGTCTTGGCTTTCCATGCCTGAGATACTCTCATGGGCTTTTAGCCAGATCCGAATGCCTTAAGGGCTGATTCTGAGGCCAGAGTGCTTTTTAGGGCATTTCAGACCCTTATTTTCCATCATCCTACTGGAAACTCACTAGACACAAGAAACAATGGCAGTTATCCTGATAAAAGTTTGGGAGTTCCAGAGGGGAAGAGAAACTATGAAATAGATTATGTTGATAGAATGTACAAGATCTCATATTCCTTTTTTTTCTGAGTTATACCACTTTAATTAACAAATCTTAATACAGCCTTTAATACTAGATATTTCAGATTTTTTTCTTTCTTTTTTTTTTTTTTTTTTTGACAGGCAGAGTGGACAGTGAGAGAAAGAGACAGAGAAAAAGGTCTTCCTTTTCTGTTGGTTCACCCCCCCCACAGTGGCCACTGTGGCTGGCGCACTGTGTGGCCGGCACACCGCGCTGATCCAAAGCCAGGAGCCAGGTGCTTCCTCCTGGTCTCCCATGCGGGTTCAGGGCCCAAGCACTTGGGCCATCCTCCACTGCACTCCCGGGCCATAGCAGAGAGCTAGACTGGAAGAGGAGCAACCAGGACAGAATCTGGTGCCCCGACTGGGACTAGAACCTGGTGTGCCAGCACCACAGGTGGAGGATTAGCCTATTGAGCTGCGGCACCGGCCAGATTTTTTCTAATTATAATAGTAGTTACTGATTTTAATGATTACAGGAGATCATTAAACAGAGAGCCCTTGTAACTTCCCTATGCTGGAAAATTATTACCAATAATTTTAGGTCTAATTCCCTTCCCTAAAATGTCTTATTTACACTGATATCAAAAAATGTATATGCCTAATAAACCATAATATTATGTATACTAATTTATAATCCATTTCTGTACTTCCATACACCCTCTTACCATGTTGAGATATACTTCTTTTTTTGAGATATACTTTTTTTTTCCTATTCAAGCCTTTCTCTTTTTTTTTTCAACTTTTATTTAATAAATATAAACTTCTAAAGTACAACTTTTAGATTATAGTGGCTTTTCCCCCCATAACTTCCCTACCGCCCGCAACCATCCCATCTCCCACTCCCTCTACCATCCCATTCTTCATCAGTATTCATTTTCAGTTATCTTTATAAACAGAAGATCAACTTAATATATCCTAAGTAAAGATTTCAACAGTTTGCACCCACACAGACACACAAAGGATAAAGTACTGTTTGAGTACTAGTTATACTGTTAATTCGCATAGTACAACACTTTAAGGACAGACATGACTCCTGTTGATTTAACAATTGACACTCTTATTTATGAAGTCAGTAATCACCCGAGGCTCTTGTCATGAGTTGCCAAGGCTAGGGAAGCCTCTTGAGTTCACAAACTCTGATCTTATTTAGACAAGGCCATAGTCAAAGTGGAAGTTCTCTGCTCCCTTCAGAGAAAGTTACCTCCTTCTTTGATGGCCCATTCTTCCTACTAGGATCTCATTCAGAGATCTTTCATTTAGGTTGTTTTTGTTTGTTTGTTTGTGTTTTTTTTTTTTTTTTTTTTTTTTTTTTTTTTTTTTTTTTTTTGTCACAGTGTCTTGGCTTTCAAGCCTGCGAAACTCTCATGGGCCTTTTAGCCGGATCCAAATTAAGGGCTGATTTTGAGAAGATCTCATATTCTATTTGAGTAGAGGAATAGAAGTGAGAGAATGACCTTGAAGTTTTAAGCTTGGTTTTTGGAAAACTTGAGATAACATTCCGGAGTACCAGAAAATGAGCAGAACTTCCAAAGATGATGATTATATTTTTGAACATGTGGAGTTGGAAGTATCTGTTAGACCCCAGTTATTTGTTCGACTTTTATGGGTATAGAGTTCCGAAGAGAGGGAGTATATACTTATAATGGATTTGGATCGAGCCCCTCTATCGAGACATGAAAACAGGGATGTGACACAGAACATACAAAGGGAAGAGCTGATATCAATTTGTCAAAGATGATGTACATTTTCCACCCTTTCTCTGATTGATATTCCATATTCCCATATATAAAGTTAGTTGCAACCATGGCAGATTAATTAAAGGTCTTCTAATGTGCTGTGCTCTTTATCCATTGTTTTTATATATATTTGATCAAAAAATGTAAATTTCCCCACTGCCCATATGGTGAATTACCTTTTTTGTCCTCCAAAATTTAGTTTAAAAACATCTCTAAAAGCTGTAGTCAGGTTTAAGCATCCTTCAGTCTGTTTCCACAGCACCTTAGGATAGCACCTAATATATTTTTCTATGACTTTTCTATGCCTGTTCCCATTACCATTTAGACACTGTGCCCTATAGTCTTTAAGACTTGTGTTGTCAAAGTTAGGGCCAAATCTACTTATCTGTAAAGGTAATTAAATTTTTGGTGGCATTTTTAAAATGTAAGTATGTGGTCCATTAATATATAATAAAAAAATAAAAATCAGTGCTTGTGGCACAGCAGGTTAAGCCACCTCTTGGAATGACATCGACATCCTGTATCAGAGTGCCATTGCAAGTCCAAGCTTCTCTGATGCCTACCCATCTCCCTACTAATACACCTGAGAAGGTGGCAAATGATGGCGCAAGTAATTGGGCCTCTGCCATTCATGTGGGAGACCAATGGAATTCCAGGCTCCTGGCTTCTGCCTGGCTCTGTTTGGCTGTTGTAGTTATTTGGGACATGAACCAGTATATGGAAAGTCTCTCTCTCTCTCTTTTTCTGTCTGTCTCTCCATCTGTCTTTCTCTTCACCTTTCAGATAAATTTTAAAAATCTTTTTAAAAAAATCGGAGCTTGGCCATATTAATATTTAAACAAGACTTTTTATAGGTATCGTGAAAACTGCTTCTGAGTTTTTGATTCAAGTCAAGCTTAAAGAGGACAGAAACAGTATATTCAAATAACTATAATTCTTCTCCATGATATTAGTCTTGTTTTTATAACATAATAAAGTATAGAGATATTATTGCTTCACAGTTTGTCACTAGATGGCTGAATGACAATGCTTTTGGAAAAGAAGTACAATCTTAATCACTTGAGATATTCTAATGTATAATATTTAACAATGTATTTTATTCATAAAATATATATTATAAATTACACATACACACAATTATACATACACACATATGCACACATATACAAATATACACACGTATAAATAATTTAATTCATGAGCAGTCAGGTTAATTAGAATTAATAATTTATTAAAATTCATAGAATTATAAACTTGGATGGTTTTAGCTCTGTTTATAGGATATATAAGATACAGTAAAAAATCAATATATTTAAAAATCATGTTTTTGCAGAGTATCTGTCAATTCTAACAGTTTTGCATACGCCTTGAGGGTGAATTTAATTGTTGTGGGCCTAATGTTATCAGATTAATACATTCTCTTTATCTTTAAGCATGGTGTTTTATAGTTAATGTACAACTGAAGTACAATATGATCAAAAGAGACAAAAAATACTATTTAGTCATTATATTTTGCTATAAACATTTTGTTTCAGTTTTTTCACTCCCTTAAACAAGCCTTACTCATGATGCCTCTATTTTTGTTCAGACTTCAGGAATATATAGTTACACCATATGAGATTACCATTTTAATTTGTCACAGAGTCAAAATATTGAGGATTTCATGTGGTTCAGCCTAAAAACTTTATTGTTTTAATAATTTCATTTCTATGTTTTATGCATATGTAGAAGTATCCATTTCCATGTTTTATGACTGGAATAGTTCCTGTAAGGCTAAGTCTTGGTAAACTGAAGATTTGTCTTTGAAAATATTGAGCAAGTTGTGGGGAGCAACTCGGACTAGACTAAGTTACTGGAATTAAGACTTATTCTATGCATCTGCTCTCCCACAATATGGCGCTGGGAGAGGAGAAAACAGCTTCTACACAGCTGCCTCCAGTTCAGCCAATAAACTGTAGGACTTGCTCCTGATTGGAGGAGAGCAGCGTGCCCGGCGTGTGGGCAGCCGAGTTGGGATTGGCGGAGGAGGACTATAAAGGAGGAGAGAGACGGCATGAACCAGGAACATCTAAGGGGAACATCTATCTGAAGGAACACCTGTGCAGCCCCCGAGAGAGCCGGCCGGCGGTGTGCCGCTCCCCCGCGGAAGTGGGGAATGTGGCAGGGGGAACCGCCCTTCCACGGAGGTGGTAGGGTCGGTAGCCAACCCGGGAAGAACCAGCAGCAAACCCGGGGAGGGCCGAGCAGATGAAAGAACAGCGCAGGGTCCTGTGTCGTTCCCCCACGAAGACGGGGAGCGACACAAGTTAAAAAAAAAAGCTACAGTGAATTACCTGTTGTAATATATGGTCAAACTGGTGACATATTTCTTCTACCCTAAAGATAATTTTTATTTTAGAAATAAGACAAAAAGTAAATAAACATTGGTTAACTGTTATCTTTAAACTTATTTTGAAAACATGGTGTGCTATTATTGATTTACTCTATCTCCTCAGTGAATTAGTAACATTTTGGGAGCTGCTGGGTAAAATATAGTCTTTTGTATTATCAAATTTCTGCTCAAAAGAAGTGAAAGTAGCAAAAAGTTACAAAATGTATGAAACCTATGCTGCCCTCACTGTCACATTCATTTCATTTCCAAACATGAAGTCTGAACTAAAATGGTCTTTCAGATTCCTCAGCTGCAGCAAGCAAACAAGACTAAAAGTATTCAAATCTGAAAGAAATGTGGTACCTGGGTTTTCTTTCTCACTTTCTCAAATAAAATACTGAATATTTAAAAAAAAAAGAAAATATTGTTTCCTTACATTCCTCATTGGATTTTGATGGAAGATACATGTATAGAAATGCAATTTGACAAATAACCTTGTAGAGGAAAAACAGGTCTTGTTGTATGCCAAAAAGATTTTCATATTACCATTGCCGTGTAGATTTTTATGCATGCATTTGGGAAATGCAGGATACATCTTTGAAAACAGAATGTATGATATATGTCTAAAGGCAGTGTTTTTAGACTTGTTTGGTGATGTGTCAGTTGAAGTGAGTGACTAAAGAAATGTTAAAACATGGATCTTAAGTCAATATTGACTTTTCTTCCCTCAGAATAGAAGTAGTGTAATATTGATTTTTATTTTTGTTACTTACTAATGATGCTAAGAATTAAGTTGTATGACATTTAAAATAGGTGGTAGATCTGTTTAATATTTTAACAAAATAGCAAAAATATGTTAGGTGATTTTTTTACTAAATTAAAATAAGCTGTCATTGAGCCCTTCATCACTCTCCATTCCTGCATCCTCCTCACGCCATCCCTGGCAATTCATTTTCCTCTGGGGAGGAGACACAGTTACAACTTGTTTTCTTTCCTGAACTCTGACAACAGATTCTCCCAAACATGTACTCCTTGCCACAAGTGATCAAGATCATGTTTTGGAATTTTTATGTTAGCCTTAAGTCTTCAACAAAGCTTTGTATTTGTTTCTGTTTTGATTTTTTTTTTAAATTCTGTAACAGTGAGTTAGTGTTAAAACAGTTGAAAGTACACTGTTCGTGTTGTTTATTTGGTAAACATAGAGGTTAATTTAATTATGAAAGGGAGAGGTTCTCCCTGGGAAATCTTTGGATTTTTCTAAATGATAGAATTAAATAATTCATTCTTTGTTCTACTTCAACCATCAAATTAAAAACAAAGCAATGCTTGACTTGTTTATGCCTCAGGATTAATAATCAGCAACCACTCTTAACAGAGGCATCTTGTTACATCCCCCAACCTGGTTGTAAGCTCCTTTAGATGAGGAAAAACAATGAGTTGTTTTGAGAGTAAAATACCATTTTCTTCATAAGTCAAAAAAACCATCATTCAGGATTTATTTTAAAAATCACAAAACAAAACAAAAAAAATAACCCTTTATAATGATGTTTTCCTTTTTGCTAGACTTTACTCCCTGTGCTGATTTGGAGTGACTTGACATACAAACTTCATTTTGACTGGACATATACAGGCTTTACCTGTGAATACAAAACTGAGGATGATATTGCACTGAAATATTTCTCCATTTAGATAAAGATTTTAATAATGTACATGCCTTTAGTGGCTGTAGGCATTGACAGAAAAGATACAGTGATGATATTTATGTTACATAGTTTTCTAATTTCTCAAAACTGGCCTGCATATCTGGGATAATCTGAGAAAGATAATAATAAATCATTTTTATTTAATAAATCATTATAGAAGTGGCCTTTATTTTTTAGTTCTTGTCACTCACCAACTCAAGTGCCTCTTCTGGAATTTAGTAGCCTCTTTCTAGTCCCCTATAGAGAAACAACTATTTGAGAAACTCTCATATTGTCCCCTATATGAGAAACAACATTTGCCTGAAACCATATTTTAGAGTAATAAAATACATATTAAATCCAGTTTGATTATGTCCTTTTGAGTTTAAAAAGACTGTATCCATTTAAAATCACAAATATAGTTACCCATTGGCATTCTACACCTCAGTGAAATGACATGAGTGAAATTATCCATTACAGCATAGGTTATGAAAGCAACAGCTTAGAGACAAGGCATGTTTCCATCTAGAAGGCACTGGCTGAATGAACCACACACAAAGAAATAATATCTTGTACTTTAAAAAAAAAAAAAGGAAACTCTATTTGTACTAAAATGGAAAGATTTCCAGGATATTTGTTTTTTAAAGTAGGATACAGAGCTGTATACATTTTATGCTGTCTTTTAAATAAACAGGGTTGAAGATGGGTAAGTATATAAGAAGAAATCCTGGAAGAAAGAAGTCTGGTTATCAAAAACAAACCGTGATAGCACGAGTAACAAAAGAGCAATGCTGGAGCTGTGAGCGTGGAATGTGGAAACCTCAGTAGGGTTAAAAATGGGTGATGCTTGAGTGGACATTGTGGCACAATGGGTTAAGCCACTTACTGGGGTTACCCTGTCAGAGTGCCTGGTTTGAATCCTAGCTATTCTGCTACCTACTTGGCTTGAGATCCAGCTTGCTACTAATATGCACCCTGGAAGGCAACAGATGATGGACCAAGTACATGGAACCCTGCCATGCACATGGGAAACCTGATAGCGTTCCTGGCTCCTTCTGTAGGCATATGGAGAGTGAACCAGTGGATGGAAGATATTCTCTCTCCCTCTCCCTCTCCCTCTCCCTCTCCCTCTCCCTCTCCTCCAACCCCTACTCCTTTCTCCTCCCTGTCTTCCTCCTGCTCTCCCTCCCTTACTTGCTGTTGCTCCCTTTCAAATAAATAAATACTTCTTAAAATGGGTGATGATGGGGCTCAGGTTGTGGAGCAGTGGATTAAAGCCACCAGCTGTGATGCTGGAATCCTGTATTGGCGTGCTGTTTGAGTCCTGGCTGCTCCAGTTCCAATCAAGCTCCATACTAATGTGCCTGGGAAAGCATTGGAAGATGGCCCAAGTGCTTGGGCCCCTGCTACCCATATTTGGGACCCAGATGAAGTGTTGGGCTGCTAGCTTCAACCTGGTTCAGACTTGGCTGTGGTGACCATTTGGAGTGTAAACCAGCAGATGGAAGAGATCTCTCTCACTTGCTTGCTTTCCCTCCCTCCCTCTCCTCCCTCCCTCCCTCTCCCTCTCCCTCTCTTCCTCTCTTCCTCTCTTCCTCTTCTTCTCTATGTCAGTCTGCCCTTTAAATAAATCATCTTTTTAAAAATGATCAATGTTGAGAAACCAACGTTTTTTGTTCAGTAGTGCGGTGCCACACTGCACAAAGTGGGGCAAGCACAAACCTGGGCTAAATCTCTGTGATGTGTTTAGACAGGAGACAGGCCAGGCCCTTGGGTTCTCTCAAACAGACATCAACAAGAACAAAGATATCACCTAAGCACCTCTAGGTCACCCAGGCAGAACTGCAGTCATCCAAGCGGACCGTTACCATATGTCGATGGAAAATCGCCTGCTTACAAATTAAACTGGCAATAAGACTCCCAGATGCCTGAGGACCTTCTGCTGTGGAGGCACAGAGCTTTCTTGCAAGAGAAGTAAATGCTGACAGAGAGTCCAGTAGGAAGGGAAGCCCCCCAATGCTCTCTGGATGAACTCCAGAACCCAGGCACTGCTGGAGAGGGGAGAGATGGGCAGTGACAAGTCCCAATGAGGGTGTCAGTACCTCTCGCTATGGAGGGGCTTCCGCTCCTGGAATACTCCTCTTTACCATTGAAGAAGCCGTGCTCCAGAGCCTAAGTGCAGGCCAGGCTGTCACTGCCTGGCACACTCCGCTATGTTCCTGCACAGATGACAGAGGTCAGCCATCTCCTTACAGAGCAAAGCCAGCGCAGAATCCAGGCTGGAGGGCTTGATGAGCAGCACTGCCACCTGGGGTCTACAGACACCTGGGGCCCCAACCCCTGCCTGGGCCCTGGTGCCGACTGTTTGAAACACTGGGGAAATCTCTTCACTGTCTCAGTGAGTCAGACTCAACTGTGTTCCACTTTGTGTTCATTAGCATGTTAAAGGCAGGGGCTGAAGACAGATAGCAATGTCTGCTTTACTTTGTACTTTAGGTCTTACTTAGCCAGTCTCATCAGAATTAGTCCTATATCTAAAATGCCCCCTTTTTTTTGAAAGGCACTTTAGTGTTAACATATATCATATTTTATAGATTATCTAGAGTGTCAGATGCTTTGAACAAGAGCAGGCAAGATAAAGTTAAATTTCACTTTTGAATACTATCATAGAGTAAGTTATAATTAAAGATTATCTACAAACAGCTATTAGGAAACAGATAATATTGGGGCATTGTTGTATATTTATGATTGGTAATAGCGCTTTGCCAACTCAGTAGAAGAAGTAAAGTAGATACACCATCAGCATAAATTTTTTAATTATGTGATCATAAGACTTAAGATAATTAAAAACAAATTAACAGATCATGGGAAGGATAAGAAATCCTGGAAAAATATACATGAAATTAAGATAATTAAAAACAAATTAATAGATCATGGGAAAGAAAAGAAATCCTAGAAGAATATACAGTACCATTTATGCCATTACATAAAGGCATTTGGGATTGAAAATTGGCTAGAAAAAATTACATTGACCTGAATAAAGTTCAAAGTATCTTTTTTGTCCTGTAATGAAATTTCATAATAGTGGACAGTATACTTCCCTGGTTATGCCATTGATTAAAAATCTTGAAGTTAGGTTTAGATAAGTAACATTTACCTTGAAAAAAAATCACAGGCTTCCTGTTCTTGGGCATCTTTTCTTTTGGAAAAGAATAAGTAAAATATTTTCTGTCTTCCTCTTGTGTTCTTGATTTTGTATTTGTTCTTTACATTCTCTATCCCATGCCATCCCCCAACCATGTTCTCATTTTTTGACAAAAGTAACAAGCTTTGTTTTTAGGTTTTTTTCCTTTTTTCTACTTAAGTTGCAGATCTCATCCAAGCTACTGGTTGTGTACTACATAGGTGCTTTGGAATAGAAAAGATACATGAGTATTATGAATATTACATGACCTATGTTTCCTGTTAGCTTATTATAGCCTGTCTATTAAGGGATTACCACGCTCTATGTAGTACACAGTGGAAAGGAGTGTGTCTTAAAGATGGCATATACAGGGGCTAATGTACCTGGGAAAGCAATAGAGGATGGCCCAAGTGCTTGGGCCCTGCATCCACATGGGAGACCCAAGGAAGCTCCTAGCTCCTGGATTTGGATCTGCCCAGCTCCTGTCGTTGGTGGCCATTTGGGAAGTGAACCAGTGGTTGAAAGATCTCACTCTATCTCTCTCTCTGTTTCTCTCTCTCTCTGTAACTCTGCCTTACGAATAAATAAGTAAAACTTTAAAAAATAATAAAAAAAGAAGGCATGGGTAAAGTAATAGAGGAAGGGATTATAAGTACTTGGAAATTATAAATAATTGGAAGAAATTATAAGTAATTGGAGATGGAGTCGCCTTTGTGGAGGCAATGGTAATTTAGAATTGTCTCAAAAGATGAATTTGGTCATGTAGAGATAAGGGAAAGGAGCCAGAGGGGATGACTCTGAAGATATTCTTACCACATCTGTAAAACAATTTTTAAATTTCAGGATATCTTGAATGAGAATTATATTTGAGAGTGTTAGCAAAGATATGTATAGATACAAAGAAGGTAGAGAAAAGATGACAAGAACTTTGTGCTTCAGGTTCTCTCCCAGCTTAACTGCACCACAACACAGCTCTTGCCACAGTTTCTGTTCTCTGGACCCCAGTTTGTGTGAGTAGTCCTGGTGCATTGACAAAGCACGCACTCCCTGGCAAGAAGACCTGTGTCTTTCCCCATTGCAGTTTGTTATTCTGGTATTTTTTCCTCTTTGCCTGACTGTACTCGCCTCATAAAACTGCCTCCCTTCTACCAAATAGACAGGGAGGGCAGGAGGCTCAGTCTTGCACTGCAATTATCCAGATTACTTGAGGGTGACAACATGGAAAACAGAACAAAACTAACCTTTGCTTACTTGTATCCCAGATAGTTGCCCTTTTCCCCTCCATCCCATGTTTTTAGATTATTTACTCAAAGAATGAGAATTTCTCCCATCTCTTTAATTCCTTGCAGGATTCTAACTTTCCTTAAAAATGTCAAGTTGTGTGGAACCAGACAGTTGTTAGTGTAATTTGGTTAGTGAAACCCTAAACAAATAACTTTTGTGGGCTCTCACGCTCATTTTGATCTTTTGGCTGCTGCTATCTTGGAAGCCTAAGCAGTGGGAAAAGAACTATGGGGCCAGGTTCAAAGAGTTGAAACTATATTGAAAAAGCTGTCTGCCAAAAACCAGTGTTGAAGTCTTAGAACTAAATCGTTTGTTAAATTCAAAAAATATTAACATGAATTGTTGAAGAGATTTGAGTCCAATGGGGATCAACTGTATGTGAAACTGCATTTTTTTAAGTTACTCTTTTTGGGGGAGACCACTTAGAAAAAAGAAAAAAAAGAACCTGAAACCGCAAGAGAGAGTATCTCTTGGTCCTTCTTAAATTTGGGCACAGTTTATTTTATCAATACAAAATAAAAGAGTTGAATTAAGTTAGAACATTGAGATGGTAAAAATGGGTGGGAAGATAAAAAGCATATTAGTTCCAAGAGACATTAAGGAGGAAATCCGAAGCTAACAGTAAGATCAGTAGCTGACCTGACCTACCTGTTGAGGCTCCTTCTGAAAGTCTTTTTGGTCTTTGAGTTGTACATCTTTTAAACAACTCATAATATTTTTTAGAATACAAGAACTCAATGCCTTCTATATGTTGTAAGAAAATGTAGAAAAATCAAAAGTATATTTTTCAATGAATCAGTTTTATACTTCTCTTTCAAGTCTTTTTACACTTTCTGTTTGGTATTTCCCCTATTTAAAAAGAAAAAGTATCTCAAGTTGGCAGCGTGTGCTCTCCAAACAAAGAAATTCCTCTAGACTTGCAAGAACTTTCTGGTTTCCATTGCTATAGTGAGTTCAAATTACATTGCAGTTTTATAACATAATATCTGTATTGATGACAGTGATTGTGTCTCCTTGTTGGGAGGTTTAGTGAGACAAAATGAGTGCAGATCTAGGAGTATTTTGGAGTGATACCCTTTGAAGATGACTTTTCAAAGAATAGCACTCATGTTACTTCTGTGCGTCTTCATGATGCATTTCTTCCTCCTGTATAAATTGCCTACTCAAGTTTGTCTTCCAATCCAGAAAAAAAAGTATTATTTGCAAGTGATTTGCTTTTCATTTAACCATTGCTTAGTGAAGACAAGAAAATACAAACATAGAAATCTTATGAGACACAGAAAAAAAAACCCTTTCTTTAAAAATACATTTTGTCCCTTCTGAGAAATTGTTTGAATAATCATAGCCAATGTTCATGCCCTGTTTTTCATCTAATCACATTGGTCATATAAATCTGTTATTACACATTTGAATTTCTCCTACCTGTATTTGATGACAGTCCCTAAGTGCTTGATGTTGGCTGCGCTTTAGGTCACAACTTTGTCATCCTGGTGTTCCTCTGATAGTCAGAAGTTCATAGGTGTTGTCGATTATGATTCCAGCAAGGGTGAAAACAGTCAACTACTTCCAGAGCCCTTTTGTGTCGTTTTTGAACTTTATATTTTTTATACAAAGCTCTGCTGAATCACATGCTGACTACTGAATGATGGTCTGCCTTCTGATTCATTTCCAGGAGAGAATAAATTTCTGTTGTTTTCCAGCAGTCAGTGACTTTTTTTGAGACGTGGATGGGGATTGGGGAATTTCATTTTTTTGAGCCCACGTGTTAATGCAAGAATAGAATGACACTTTGGCATGACCAGTTGAATTGGGATAGCTCAAAAACAGATTTCTCAGTAGTTTTAATTAGAAATCTAAGTGAAATGTTTATTTTAGAAAAGAAAATGACTTCCTGTTTACCTGCAGTCAGCAGTGTTAGTTTCCCCAGAAGACTGGCTTCTTATCCCATTACCCTGTGATCAGCAGTAATTTTAATGTATCCAGTCATATATGACCTTTTTTGTAGCTTTACTGTTTTTTTTATTCTGCATTACTTTTCTCTAAAATTGATAGATGTGTGTTTAATCATATCAAAAAACTAGAGAAAGTTTCCTTTTCTATACAGAGAGGAAAAAACACTTCTTACAAAATCATGAATCCTATTTTTTTTTCCTTGCATGCTTTTTCCTAATTTTTTGGCAGTTTGTACATACTTGATGATTCATTTTCTGCCCATTCTTTTGTTCTTTATTGCCCCCAGGTCAAAATGTGTAATACTTATATGGGAGACTTTTCTTCATATATCATGACCATCGGATTTTCTTGACATATAAATTGTTAATTTACCAGCTCACTGAATCGTTATGCTATAAATTTAGCTTATATTTTCTTTATGGTCCTTGGAGCACACCTCACATTGACCTTCTTCTCTGTATACCGATCAATGGAAAACACTCTTAAAACCCAGTATATTAGTAGTACTCATTGATTTGGAAAACAGTTCAGGTATCATCTAAATCCATGGAAAACTTTTGCTAGGAACCTCATTTCATCTTCCATCTAGTAGTTTCTTGAATCACATAAAGGATGAAAATGATTCCCTGAAGTCAATTTCTTTAGAGTGGTTTCTATTTAAAGATAAAAGGATGGAAATTCTTAAATGTGCTGGTCCTGGTATTAAAATGAAAATAGGTGGCTTTTTTTTTCCTTACTTTGAATTGAATTGGGAAAGTATCTTGCCTTTCTCATTTATCTGAACTTTGTTTATTAAATTGTTTTTGCCAAACTATTCTGCAAATTGTATAGTAGACATACTATAGGACTTATAAAGATGTTTGAAAAATTTCTTGCCTTCAGTGAGAGCATTCAATTGCCTCAGAATCTTCTTTGTCACCTTTTATCCTAAAATATTTATTTATGTGCAACAAAATAAGTCAGATATAAAAGTGGTATACTTTGTAGTTTCAACTCATTTGTAAAATTAGTTCAAGTAGAACTTTCTGAGGCAATGAAAAATTGCAGTTTTGACACCAATTGTACTGATTCCCTTCAATGAAATTCAGATATTTTATTAATTTATAGGTATTTGTTCTTTTCTTAGCTCTTTTATTTCTATTTCTATTTCTATTTATTTATTTATTTGACAGGCAGAGTGGACAGTGAGAGAGAGAGAGAGAAAGGTCTTCCTTTTGCCATTGGTTCACCCTCCAATGGCCGACGCGGCTGGCACACTGCGGCCGGAGCACCGCGCTGATCCGATGGCAGGAGCCAGGTGCTTCTCCTGGTCTCCCATGGGGTGCAGGGCCCAAGGACTTGGGCCATCCTCCACTGCACTCCCTGGCCACAGCAGAGAGCTGGCCTGGCAGAGGGGCAACCGGGACAGAATCCGGCACCCCAAGCGGGACTAGAACCTGGTGTGCCGGCGCCGCAAGGCGGAGGATTAGTCTACTGAGCCGCGGCGCCAGCCTTTAGCTCTTCTATTTCACATAAATTTTGAAGTTAATTTGAATTATTTATAAATGATTTTTTTGCTAAATGGCTTGAAAAACAGAGCTTTCTTTAAAAAGGCAATATATGTAGCTGTTGAATAATTTGCCTAGTCCCCAAGCTGTGAAGAATAGATCTGATTATTTCAATTGGAAATATAAAAAAGAAAAAAAAATTACCCTGTGTGTTTGCATTTGCTTTCTAAAAACAAATTTTAACTTAACCTTCGATCATGAAGATTATCTTGTGTAGGGATAGAAGTATAAGTTGTGATTAATTTCTGGGCTGTCTTCTAGTTTCTGTCGTTCATCTTGAAAAGTCAGTTGTTAGTGCAGTTGTTCTTTAAAGGGTAATCTGTTTTTGCCTAGACTACTCTCTGATTTTTCTTTGTCCTTGCTTTTTAGCCTTTGTAATATCATGTACTTGGTGGTTTTGGTTTTGTTTTCTTTATCCTCCTTGACGCTTGCAGGACTTCTCAATTGTGCACATAGCACCATGATTGAAGGTTAAGTTAAGATTTTATTTATTTGAAAGGTAGAGTTACAGACAGAGAGAGGGAGAGACAGAGAGAAAGGTCTTCCATTCACTCATTCACTCCCCAAATGACATTAATGGCTGGAGCTGGGCCGATTATGAGCTTCCTCCCAGTCTCCCACATGGGTGCAGGGGTCAAAGCACTTGGGCCGTCTTCCACTGCTTTCCCAGGCCACAGCAGAGAGCTAGATCTGAAGTGAAGCAGCCAGGATGCTGGCACCAAGCTTAGCCTACTATGCCACAGCGCCAATCCCTATGAATAGTTTTTTTAAAGTCTATGTCTTTATATCATGGGAGCATCCAAGGATCTGCTGCTGCTTCTTTTTTTTTAATCTTTTTTTTTTTAAAGATTTATTTATGTATGTGAAAGGCAGAGTGACGGAGAGGCAGAGGCAGAGAGAAATCCTCCATCCTCTGGCTCACCCCCAGATGGCTGCAAGGGCCGGAACTGGGCCAGTCCAAAGGCAGGAGCCAGGAACTTTCCCCAGGTCTTCCACGCTGGTGCAGGGGTCCAAGCACATGGGCCATCTTCCACTGCCCTTCAAGGCCACAGCAGAGATCTAGATTAGAAGCAGAGCAAGTGGGCCTTGAGTTTGTGCCCACATGGGATGCTGGCCCTGTAGACAGCGGCTCCATCCACTATGCCACAGCACCAGCTTTGGACTTGGTTCTATCATGTTTTCCCCCTCTTAGTTTTTTGTTTGTTTCATTTTCATGTTGTATGTCTATTTGGGTATTTGATATCTACTATTGTATCCTTTTTAATTTATAGAAAAATTTTGAGGCCTAGGATGATGTTAATTTTCTATAGAGATGATTTTTGTCTGCTCTGGGAGACACTCACAATCCCAAATCACCTTTGAAGTGATTTGAAGTTACGCCTCAGGACATTCAGAACTGTATGATTTCTAGTTCATACTTACTCCTACAGCTAAGCTCTTTAAGTTGCTCACTGAGAATTTGTTAACCTGTACCTAACTTGGCAGGCACTGGCCATTTTTTGTCCTTCAAGCTTCTGGAGCCTTCTTGGACTCTTACTGTTTTTTATGGAATTAGCATTACGCTTAATTCCAGGAAGATGTCCTAGATTTCGCCTTTTTGTCTTTCTGACTTCCTCACCTTGTTCCCTTAAATCTCCAGTATTTTAAGTCAGTATTTTTTAAACTTTGGCATCTCTTTGGTTATCCTCAGTGCGATAGTTGGTTCAAATTGCATCTTCCTTTGTTTTCAGAAGCAGCAGATCAATTTATTCAACATTGTAAAAATGGAAATGTTATAATTTCTAGTTTAAGATTATTATATTTTATTATGGCTATTGCTTATTAAATTTATAATAAGCAAAGTGATTATCCAAAATGTCTTATGATAGGCATCATAAGTCCTATGTAAAAGGCTGTGTGGTAGGAAAATGCATCTTTTTTAAAAAGATTTATTTATTTATTTGAAAGGCAGAGTTGGAGAGAGGTTCCACTCACTGGTTCACTCCCCAAAAGGCCTCAATATCTGGGGCTGGGCCAGGTAGAATCCAGGAGCTAGGACCTTTATCCATGTCTCCCACATGGGTAGCAAGGGCCCAATCACTTGCTACCCAATCCAGGGAGCAGCTGGATTGGAAGCGGAGCAACTGGAACTCAAACTGGCACCCATATAGGATGCTGGCATTGCAAAAAGTGGCTTAACCCGCTGGCACCAGAAAATATGTATCTAAATAAGATTTCTGAGGTTTGTAGGTATTCATATTACATACTAATCAAATAACATGCAGTAGTGCATGACCTGCTTAACTTTGAGGAAGTGTGTTAACACCTGCTGTTTATTAAGGTTGATTTTTTTTCTTTGGTGAACTTTTAAAAATGGATCAAACATGAGGTATGACAAATTGTATTTTGAGATACCAATGTGATATACAGATGAGATGGTAAGTGGACGGTTGGACAAATGGCTGGAAGTTAGGATTAGAAATAAAACTTTGGCGCCGGCGCCGCAGCTCACTAGGCTAATCCTCCGCCTTGTGGTGCCGGCACACCGGGTTCTAGTCCCAGTCAGGGCGCCGGATTCTGTCCCGGTTGCCCCTCTTCCAGGCCAGCTCTCTGCTGTTGCCCAGGAATGCAGTGGAGGATGGCCCAAGTCCTTGGGCCCTGCACCTTCATGGGAGACCAGGAGAAGCACCTGGCTCCTGGCTTCGGATCAGCACGGTGCGCCAGTTGCAGCGCACCAGCAGTGGCAGCCATTGGAGGGTGAACCAACGGCAAAAGGAAGACCTTTCTCTCTCTCTCTCTCTCTTTCTCACTGTCCACTCTGCCTGTCAAAAAAAAAAAATAGAAAAAAAACTTTGTTAATTATGCAGATAGTTAATATTTAACTCTTCACAGAAAAGAAAACCACAGGTTTAACAAGGACAATCTGACTATTAGAGTTACATAAGCCAAAGGATAAGCTGAGAAGATCTGGTAAGGAAGAAAGAAAAACAACACTTGTTGAAATATTGGCTAATAGGAGGACAGGTAATTGGCCATTGGATTAGCAATACAGAGCCATCTATGCCACATGTGACATTGTCAATAGCAGATTCCTATTTTCTTCCATAAAAAGACTAGTTTGGAAAGAGAATGGGAAGTGAGACCGTAGGTATAAGCAATGTGTTACATGAACACTCTATTGGTTTTGCTGTGATGTGAAAAGAGGAAGGGAGTGGTAGCTAGAAGATGTGTGTAATCAAAGGAAATTGTCTCATGCCCCCACCAGCGACTGGGAGCATGTTATCTGACAAGAAAGTGATGCAGCGTGTGTATGACTTTTTTTTTTTTTTTAATTCACAGAAAGGGTCTGTGCAGTGCAGCTTACATTAAATAGAATTTGAAGGCCATCACAACACTTAATTGGTCTGATCGTGGGCAGATTATCTAATGACTATTTATTGATAACAAATAATTCCTAGTCTAGGGTGGTTGTGAATATAGAATTAAATTAGAAATGTATGTAAATTGCTGGACTCGAGTTAAGTAATCAGTTCAATGCAGTTACTGGCTTTGTTTCCTTTGAATTCTGAGAAGAGTATGCTCAGAAACAATCAATCCTATTTCTAGGACTTAGAATATTAAATGAGAAACATTTATAAGGTACCTGACGCCTAATAAATGATCAATACACTTTAACTATTTTAAGTCACCTTTTAATTCTGAAAAGCATCTATGTTAAGAAGTGTTTGTGGGCCGGCGCCGCGGCTCACTAGGCTAATCCTCTGCCTAGCGGCGCCGGCACACCGGGTTCTAGTCCCGGTCGGGGCGCCGGATTCTGTCCCGGTTGCCCCTCTTCCGGGCCAGCCCTCTGCTGTGGCCAGGGAGTGCAGTGGAGGATGGCCCAGGTGCTTGGGCCCTGCACCCCATGGGAGACCAGGAAAAGCACCTGGCTCCTGGCTCCTGCCATCGGATCAGCGTGGTGCGCCGGCCGCAGCGCGCTGGCCGCGGCGGCCATTGGAGGGTGAACCAACGGCAAAGGAAGACCTTTCTCTCTGTCTCTCTCTCTCACTGTCCACTCTGCCTGTCAAAAAATAAAAAAAAAAAAAAAAAAAAAAAAGAAGTGTTTGTGGATAAAATCGTATTTCTTAGCAAGGCATACATAGTCCTGCCTGTGGCTGAACTTCACACCACAAACTAGCCTCGGCATTGTGTGCTGCATTATGTAACTCACAGTACACGTTGAACATCCCTGATCTGACACTTTTCTGGGCACTGACATGAAGCCAAACATTAAAAATTCCTCACTGTTAAACTTTAATATGTAAATTTATTTAAAATATAATATAAATTAGCTTCATGCTATGTATGTAAGGTATAACATTAATTTTGTATCTGTGCTCAGACTTGAGCCCCCTTCCCAAGATACCTCATTATGCATGGGCTAAAATTACAAAATTAAAAAAAAAAAAATGTAAAGGGGCCGGCGCTGTTGAATTGTGGGTAAAGCTGCTGCCTGCAGTGCGGGCATCCTCTATGGGCACCAGTTTAAGTCCCAGCTATTCCTCTGATCCAACTCTCTCTTCATGGCCTGGGAAAGCAGTAGAAGAGGGCCTAAATCCTTGGGCCCCTGCATGCAAGTGGGAGATGCAGGCTCCTGGCTTGGGAAAGGCTCAGCTCCAATCATTGCAACCATTTGTGGAGTGAACCACCGATTGGAAGACCTCTCTCCGTCTCTTCCTCTGCCTCTCTGTAACTCTGCCTTTCAAAGAAATAAATAAATCTTTTTTTTTTTTTTTTTTGACAGGCAGAGTGGACAGTGAGAGAGAGAGAGAGAGAGACAGAGAGAAAGGTCTTCCTTTTGCCATTGGTTCACCCTCCAATGGCCGCCGCAGCCGGTGCGCTACGGCCAGCACACCACGCTGATCCGAAGCCAGGAGCCAGGTGCTTCTCCTGGTCTCCCATGTGGGTGCAGGGCCCAAGGACTTGGGCCATCCTCCACTGCACTCCCGGGCCACAACAGAGAGCTGGCCTGGAAGAGGGGCAACCAGGACAGAATCCGGCGCCCCGACCAGGACTAGAACCCGGGGTGCCGGCGCTGCAAGGCGGAGGATTAGCCTATTGAGCTGTGGCGCCAGCCAATAAATCTTTTTAAAAAATAAAATAAAACACATCATGTCCAAGAAATTTCAGATAAGAGATTTGCAACCTTTCTATCATCTCAATTGATTAGTGTAGAGGATCATGCATTTCTCACTTGTATCTGCTATGTATCCTGTCCCTATTGTCTGATTTATCTTTCAGACTCTACTTCTAAGTCACCACTCCCGAAAGTCTTTTCCTGATACCTAGCCTGCCCCATGTAATTCTGTAATTAACCCTTCTCTCACCACTGCCTCCTCATTTTAGCCTGTTAACCACCTCATTGGACTTGTTGATTCATGTATCTGTTGCTTTAATAGTCTTCAGGACTTAAAGATGGATTCATCTTTTTCTTTTATCCATAATATAGTATTTGACCCATAGTAGATGTTCAATAAATGATAAGAAAATTTAAATATGAATGATGTATGAATATAATTGTTACCACTGAATGATTTTGTATATTTTAATGTTTGCCACTTATTATTTACTTGCAAGAGTATTGTTTTACAAGAATATAAATCATAAAATCAAATAAACACAGAATTTTTGCTCTGGCTTAGCATAACATTATTTTGTGTAAGAATTTTTAAATCAGGATTACAAAAGGACACTGTTCTAAAAGGTCATTTATAATCTAGTTAGGAGAAATTTGGAATATACTTTCTAAAACAAGTCAAAATGTGCAAGTGTTAGAGTTGTCCAAATACAAATCAGATTTCATACCTGTTTTTATAAAACATGTAAGCCGTACTGACATGCAACTTGAAAGTCAGCTTTTGGGAGCGGACCTGGCTGAGGGCAATGATGTGGTTCAGGAAGGAAAAAACAAGAAGATGGTTTACTACACATTTGACATTGCTGAATTCTCACTTTGGTTTCCCCGTACCCTCCTATTTTTCTTTGCTTCTGTCTGTATTCTACTTCTGAGTTTAAAGATTACTCCAGAACTCTAAATTTTTAAGGCTTCTCCCATGGTATCAACAGTGAGGCTGTGTTGTGAAGTTAAGGTGCAGAGACCGACCCTCTGGGGCTGCCATTTGTACAGATGTGCAATTTCTAAGTCTGGTGTTTTGTTGGTGAAGAGGTACTTTGAAGAGTTGCAGTTCCTACATACAGGGAAGCTCCATTCCAAGGGTGGGAGAGTTGTCTGACCTACTTTGTGGTAGGTGTAGAAGAAAGCTACACGTTACAGTTTGTGTTGTAGAGAGATCATGAGGAGGAAAGAGAGCCAGGCTCTCTTCCCTTGATAGCATGCCTTTTATCTACAAACTGTTTTTTGTGTCTGAAAATAAAATTGACTGAACTAGTTGAGTATTTAACCTGTGTAAATCTGTGAACCCTTTTCTAAGTAATATGATTCCATGATTTCCTCATGGAAATTTTGAAAATTATTTTTAATTAGTATAAAGGTAGCTTTAAGTTAAAAATATGTATTATACCATATTATTATCAGATTGTAACATTCTACACACACATACACCTGCAGGCACTTGCTGCTTGGGATGTCTGCATCTGATATCAGAGTACCTGTTCGAAGTCCTGGCTCTGCTTCCAATCCAGGTTTCTGCTGATGCACATCCCAGGAGGCAGCGCATGATGGCTGAAAGACCTGGGTCCCTGCCACCCACATGGGAGAGCTGGGTTGAGTTCTGGGCTCCTGACTTATGCCTACCCATCCCTGGATGGAGCAGACATTTGAGGAGTGAATAAGAGCATGAAAGATTTCTTTCTCTGCCTCTCTCCCTTTCAGATACGATGAAAATATATTTAAAAATAAAATTATATTAGATATTTATTAATGATTATATTGTAAAAGTTATTTAGTTAATCCATAGTATCATTTATATTATAAAGAAAATGTTTCCATGCATTTTTAATTATATACTTGTTAAGAAGCTTAAATGCATTTGTTCCTTTTCTTTATGTGTTAAGGCATCAAAAATAGTTGAAAACTATTTTCATGATTAGATCCTTAGAATTCTTAAGCTTTTACTTTTAGGAAAATCTTTTCCCTTGTTCCTGTTTGGTTTCTGACTGAAGAGATTGGATACAATGTTTCAGGATTCTATTTGCAGTCACTTTCCCACAATGTCACATTGTGGATGTGGATAACCAGTTATAATAAACTCATTTTTGGCCGGCGCCGCGGCTCACTAGGCTAATCCTCCGCCTAGTGGCGCCGGCACACCGGGTTCTAGTCCCGGTCGGGGCGCCGGATTCTGTCCCGGTTGCCCCTCTTCCAGGCCAGCCCTCTGCTGTGGCCAGGGAGTGCAGTGGAGGATGGCCCAGGTGCTTGGGCCCTGCACCCCATGGGAGACCAGGAAAAGCACCTGGCTCCTGGCTCCTGCCATCGGATCAGCGCGGTGCGCCGGCTGCAGCGCACCGGCTGCGGCGGCCATTGGAGGGTGAACCAACGGCAAAGGAAGACCTTTCTCTCTGTCTCTCTCTCTCACTGTCCACTCTGCCTGTCAAAAAAAAAATAAATAAATAAATAAAAATAAACTCATTTTTATATCTGGAGATAACTTTTTAACTTTATATAAGAATTTGATCAGAAGAATTTAATTCACAGATATAATTATTTGGGGGTAAAGTTATAGAATTAATCACTTTTATTTTCCTCTATGATTTTTTAAAGTTCAATATTTATGGTCCTTATGTTTCACCAGTTACCCATTATGAGAATAAATTAAATACAGTATGCTAAGAGTATAGCAAGAAAGCACTATATAAGCATGTCTCAACCCTTAGCAATGTTCTGAGTCTAAACTGACCACATGAGTGTGTTGGCAGGTGCCCATTAATATTCACTTGAATTACACATAAGTACTCTTAAAATTTTATTTTAACTGGCAACAAACTTTGAAATTAGAAAAGTAAGATTAAAAATTAAGAAGGAATTAGAACATTAGCCATTGACAATCTGCAACTGAAATACCTTCACCCATCTGGAATGGGAAAACACTGAAGATTGCTTGCAGCTGTGTGATTGTTGGACAATGGAACAGACTGTCCCAGTGACGTGGTGTGCTGGGGTAGAAGATGTGTCAGTCACCTTCATAGCAGTGAGCTCTCTTCACATGGCCTGTTCCTGCTGAGCAGCTGCAGCAGAAAAGCTGTGTGAGGGTGGATGTGCTTCCCAGGGTGTGAGGAGCTGGGGCTATGGAAAAACCAGGCAGCTCAGAAAACCCCCTTGGTCTTCTCTTTTCCTACACATATTTTTATATGTATTTATTTATTATTATTTTATCACCTTTTTAAAAATAGTTCCTGGATTTATAGAAAAGTGGTAAAGGTAAATGGAAAGATTCATCACTCAGTTTCCTCTAATGTAACATCTGGCAGTATCATAGTACATTGGTCAAAACTAGTAATCAACGTTACTGTTAACCTCCAGACTTCATTTGGATTTCACCAGTTTTTCCACCAGTCTTTTTTCTGTTACAGGACCCCATCCAGGATACCACATTACATTTGGTCATCACATCTTATTAGTCTCTTCTGGTCTGTGACATTTTCCCATTGCTTTTTTTAAACCTCCAATGGCCTTGACAGTTTCGGAGAACTAGGCAAATGCTTTGTCAAATATCCCTCTGTTTGTAGTTGTCTGTTATTTTTCCCATGACTTGGCTAGGAGTGTGTGTTTGAGGAAGATAAAGGTAAAAAAGCTGTTTTCATCACATTGCAAGGATTCATGCTGTCAACATGACATCACTGGTAATGTTAACTTTGATTACCTAAGCAACGTGGAACTTACCAGATTTCTTTGCTATAAGGTTGCTATGTTTCCCCTTCCATACTCTTTTTTTTTTAATTTTTTTTTTATTTATTTGAAAGAGTTACAGAGAGGCAGAGAGAGAGAGAGAGGTCTTCCCACGTGGGTGCAGGGACCGAAGTACGTGGGCCATCTTCTACTGCTTTCCCAGGCCATAGCAGAGAGCTGGATCGGAAGTGGAGCAGCTAGGGACTTGAACCAGCCACCTTATGGGATGCTGGCACTCCAGGCCGTGGCTTTACCCACTATGCCACAGTGCTGGCCCCTCCATACTCTTCTTTGGAAGCAGGTCACTAAGTCTAGCCCATACTTAGGGTTGAAGGAAACGAATTAAACTCCCCTGCCTGGAATGAAGGAAATATGCTTACTTGGAATTCTTCTGTGAGAAACTTTGTAGACCTACTGTTTTAACTCTATTAGTAGGACCTTCACCAGTGTTAATCCTTTCCCTTTGTTCTGAGGCAAAACATGATGTGCATGTTCAATGAAATAACCTGTTTAAATGATGCTGTGATACGACTGAATGTATTTTTCACCATTGATTATAAAATTCAGTGTTAATGATAAGTGAATAAAATATTCTTTATTCTGCCTTTTTTTATGCTCAAAGTAATGAAAAACATATGAAAACTAGTCAAACTAGAATTTAGCCATCTGTACTTTAGTGTGTTCAATAGATTTTTTTAAGTCACCTTGAATTTTTTTTTAAAGATTTATTTATTTATTTGAAAGGCAGAGTTAGAGAGAGAGAGAGAAAGAGGTTTTCCATCTGCTGGTTCACTCCCCAAATGGCCACAATAGCCAGGGCTAAGCCAGCCAGGAATCAGGAGCTTCTTCCGGATGTCCGACATGGATGAAGGGGCCCAAGGACTTGGACTATCCCCTGCTGCTTTCCCAGACACATTAGCAGAGAGCTGGATTAGAAGTGGAGCAGCGGGGACTCAGACCAGCGCCCACATGGGATGCTTGTGCTGCAGATGGCACCTTTACCCACTACACCACAGTGCTGGCCCCTGTACTCTGTTTTGAAGGGTTTAGTCTCGAAACCTACCACTTGCTTTTCAGCTTGTTTGATAGCATAAAGCATAGCTAGTTCCATCTAATTAGATTACCAATAATTTTGTATTCCACCATTACATAGGCTATATGAGGACAGGGTTTCTTATAGTTTTAAAGATATATCTAAAAGTTTGGGGCCGGCGCCGTGGCTCACTAGGCTAATCCTCCGCCTGCGGCACTGGCACACCAGGTTCTAGTCCCGGTCGGGGTGCCGGATTCTGTCCCGGTTGCCCCTCTTCCAGGCCAGCTCTCTACTGTGGCCCGGAAGTGCAGTGGAGGATGGCCCAAGTCCTTGGGCCCTGCACCTTCATGGGAGACCAGGAGAAGCACCTGGCTCCTGGCTTCGGATCAGCGTGGTGCGCCGGCCGCAGCGCGCTGGCTGCAGTGGCCACTGGAGGGTGAACCAACGGCAAAGGAAGACCTTTCTCTCTCTCTCTCACACTCACTGCCAACTCTACCTGTCAAAAAAATAAATTAATTAATTAAAAAAAAAAAGAATTGTATTTAAAAGTTTGGTTTTTTGCTAAACTAATTTGGTCTCTTTTTCCTAATAACTATGTTATTAAATGACTGTGATAATAGTTTGTAAAGGATATATAATATTTCCACAAGCAGAATTATCTATTTGTTGTTTGAAAATTAAAGAATCAATTTAGTGTATAGACTTAAGAAGGTTTACTTTATTTTTGTATAGTCTGTAAACAGTAAAATGTGTAAAGTTTGATGAGTTCTAATACATTCATCTACTAATATAATTACCATCCTTTTTAGGATATACAACTTTTCTAGAAATTTTTCTCATTTTTACCTTGGAGTCCATTTCTCCCCACCTCTCCCTTCAACCAAGGAAATGTATACTCTGATTTCTGCCACTATTTTGACTCTGTAGTTAGTTTTACAGAAGCACTTATTTTATATGGCATATTTTTCTGTGACTTCCTTCATAATTTTCTCTTTATATATATATATATATATATGTGTGTATATATATATATATTTGTTTACTTGAAAGTCACACACAGAGAGGAGGGAGTGGAAGAGAGATTGATTGGTTGATTCCCATTTGCTGGTTAACTCCCCAGGTATCTACAATGGCCAGAGCTCAGCCAGGCTGAAGCCAGGAGCTTCATCCATCTAGTAATTACTATGATGTGTTAGAAATTGAGGTGGATTGAACATTTATCTCACTTGGGAGTTCTGTAAACTTCTCAAATCTGTATTTGGTATCTTTTGCAATGAGTATGATGTATTAGACATTGAGGTGGAGTGAATATTTCACTTGGGAGTTCTTAAACTTCTCAGATCTATATTTGATATCTTTTCTGATTCATGTACTATCTTTAAATATTTTTCTGCCCCACTGTCTTCTTTCCTTTTTTCTGAGACTCCAGTTATATGTATGCTAGACCTGATAATGTCCTACAGCTTTAGAATGCCTTGTACCCTCTTCTCTCCACCCAAACAGTATTTTTTTTCTCTTTTTGTTTCAGCTTAGGTAAACGCTATAGACTTTTCTTCAAGTTCACTAATATTTCCTTAGTTACATTAGAAACTGATGAATCCTTTAAAGGAATCTTATTCATCTCTGATCCTGTCTTAAATTTTAGTATTTCCATAGGTTCAGTTTCTATCTATTCATCCATGTTCATCTTTTTCACTAAATCCTATAACACTTTAATCCTACTTGTTCTTTAAGTCCCTGTCCAGTAGTTCCCACATGAGGATTAGCTCTAAGTCTGCTTCTGGTGATTACTTTGTCTCTTATGAGTGAGTTGCTGGAGGTGGAGAGGGTGGTTTGTTTTGTGTGTGAGTCTTACTATTTTATGCTTATTTAATCATGCTTCTTGGCCCTAAAATAGACAAGGCAAATTGAAAAATTGTGAAATTGGATGTTAATCTTTTTTAAAATTTACGTAGCATATGTGGAGAAATAACTTGTGATAGTGTTGCTAAGAAGATAGGGATAACCATGTATTTCAGTGTAACTTATAGATATTCTCCTAGTGTGTGTGTTTCACTGTGTCAGAAAACCCCTCATCTTATTAATATTAGGTTAAAGTAAAGAATTCTGAAAACTACATCATAGCAGAAGGATTTATTTTCTTATTTTGATCAGACATTAATACTTTCTTCAAAGAACTGTGGTTTTAGCTTTTTTGTTCTTGCCTTGAATATCAGCACTCACAAAGATTTTTTTTTAAAAATTGATGTACTGATATTAAAATGTTTTCATCTTTCCTAGGGTTATGAAAGGTAACAGATCTTATGTAACCATTTGGAAGTTTGATGATAGGAATCTAAAACAGGTTCAGTGGTGAATGCAGTAAATGTCAAGTTTCTGGTTTGAAATACACCCATCTTTGAAGCTCTGTTTTGTTTCAAGCACACTCAAGGTTACTTAATGTGATTTTTTTCTCACTTCTGTAAATGTACAAGAATATACACAAATTTTAGCAAGATTCTTGAGGTGATGAAAATCACTCTTAGCCTAAAAAAATTGTTATTCAGGAGTTCTTCTGGTCATGCTCACATTTATTGAATTCTAGGTAAAGATAGTGTAGGTAATTCAAGACCTAGTTAAAACAGCAAGCATCCCATTATAGTGAAGTCTTGGTCTTTTTCATTGAAAAATATCATGCTCTGTATGACTATGTTATGTTTACAATAATCTAAGTAGAATTACCCCCCAAAATAAATGTTTATATTGCTTTATTTTAAATTATCTTTAAGGCATATATTATTTTAATTGTAGAAATAGTATATATAAGTAAAATATATATTTAAATATTTTTAATACCTAAATACTTCAAATATTCTTTTAAACAGACTAGAATGTTTTACTGGTCACAGTTTGATGATATAAGGGACCTAACTCTACAAATAGTAAATAAAAGGAAAGAATTCAGGCAATTATGTTATTTCTTTTTTACAAATTCTAAAGCCAGGTAACCAGTTGATGAAGCAAAGTTTCTTTTTACACAATTTCAGCATTTAAAAAAATGAAAATAGAATGATACATTTAATATGTCACATTTTTAGAAACTAATGAAATAATGGATCTAGGCAGTGACATCTGTGGTTGCTAAAACTTACATGAAATGCTGATGCAGAATTTAATCATGCGTGGAGAAGGCTGGTAACACCTGAACCAACTACCCAATCTTGAGATCACATACACATACACAAAACCAGGTGTTACATGCTGCATGATATGATGCACTCAGAAATATAGAAATAGTCATGAAACTTTCTTGACAGAATATCAAACTCTCCTATTACAAGTTGATAACCACTGTAATAATTGGAGTACCAAGTTGGTTGGCATTGTAGAAATGCAAGAAGCAGCATTCAGAATGAAGAATTCTATGAGAAAAAATGAGCTGATAACATCAGTGGATAAATTATACCATATTCATTGATTTGAAGACTCAGTATTTTAAAGAACTCGTATCTTCAAATTAAGTTTACAAGTTCAATGCAATTCCATTCAAAATTTTTACAGGCTTCCTTATAGAATTAAAACTAATGCTAAAATTTATCTGAAAATACAAACAGCCATGGAAAGCCAGGACACTTTTGAAGAACAATGCAAAAAGGACTCTTCTACAAGATATCAAGACTTATTTTAAAGTTATAGTAATTAAAGTGGATAATTTTGGTACAAAGACAGACAGGTATATCAGTGGACTAGAGATGTCAGAAAAGACTCATGCAGGGGTAGATACAGGGACACTAGTGGGAAAAGGACTGTCATACATGGTACCTGGAGAGTCACATGTCTAAATGCAAACCGTAAAACATAATCCTCATTCTACATCATACACAGAAACCAGTTCTGCATGGATTACAGACATAAGTGCAAAAGGCAAACCAATAGAGCTTTCAGAAGAATATTTGAGAAAACATCTTCCTTTCTAATGGTAATGAAAGATTATTAAATGGGATACAAAAATACTAATATAAGAGAAAAATGGACAACTCTGACAAATAGTACATATCTCAACTCATCAAGGAATCAGTAAGATTGTGAAGAGGCAAGGTAAGGAATAGGAGAAGATATTTGGAACACATTTAATCATAAAATGATTTAGATTCAAAGCAATGAAGTTCTGTACAGCAGTAACATGAAGACAGCAACCCTTTAGCAAAAGACTTGACAGGTAGTTCACAAACAGTGAAATATAAATGGTCAATAAACCTTGAAAATGTGCCTGGTGTTTATGAATACTCAGGAAATGCTAATTAAAATGTCAGTGAGATACCACTAGATAGCCATCAGTGATTGGAATTAAAGAAGCAGTAACAGAATGATTAGTGAGGATGTGGAGCAAAGGGAGCCCTCATTCTGCTGGTGGGAATATAAGTTCATTGGATCCATATTGAAAATTGTTGAGTATTATCCTCTGAAGTCACACAGAATCATCTTAATAATGTTACAAAAGAGCACCAAGTTACAGACAACCTAAATGTAAGTTAAAGGTACAGTTCACAGGTAAGCTGCACATCATCTAACGGCCAAATTACAACTATACTAACAAAACAAATGAATCTTAAAACCATATTGAGAGCCGGCGCCGCGGCTCACTAGGCTAATCCTCCCCCTTGCGGTGCCAGCACACCGGGTTCTAGTCCCGGTCGGGGTGCCGGATTCTGTCCCGGTTGCCCCTCTTCCAGCCCAGCTCTCTGCTGTGGCCCGGGAGTGCAGTGGAGGATGGCCCAAGTCCTTGGGCCCTGCACCCCATGGGAGACCAGGAGAAGTACCTGGCTCCTGCCATCAGATCAGCGTGGTGCGCCGGCCACGGCGGCCATTGGAGGGTGAACCAACAGCAAAAAGAAGACCTTTCTCTCTGTCTCTCCCTCTCTCACTGTCCACTCTGCCTGTCAAAAAAAAAAAAAAAAAAAAAACCATATTGAGAAAGGAAAAGCCAGATACAAGAAATATATATTCTGTGATTCCATTTATATGGTGGATTTTACAATCATATGAACTAGAATCTAATTAGGTAATGAAACCAAAAAGCAAGGATGTGAATGCCTTAAATATGAGGATAGTAGTTCTCTTTGTGTGTGATGTCAGAGAACATCTAGAAACCAGGAAAGTTGTTTCTTGTCTTGGTCAGTGATCACACAGGTGGATACTTTATAATATTTCACAATAATATATATTTGTGGTTTTTGTACTTTTCTGTTTTTGGTATTTTTATAATAGGTTTTTTTTTTTTTTTTTTGACAGGCAGAATGGATAGTGAGAGAGAGAGAAACAGAGAGAAAGGTCTTCCTTTTGCTGTTGGTTCACCCTCCAATGGCTGCTGTGGCCGGTGTACCGCGGCCGGCGCACCGCGCTGATCCGAAGGCAGGAGCCAGGTGCTTCTCCTGGTCTCCCATGGGGTGCAGGGCCCAAGGACTTGGGCCATCCTCCACTGCCTTCCCGGGCCACGGCAGAGAGCTGGCCTGGAAGAGGGGCAACCGGGACAGAATTCGGCGCCCCGACCGGGACTAGAACCCGGTGTGCCCAGCGCCGCTAGCTGGAGGATTAGCCTATTGAGCCGCGGCACCGGCCTTATAATAGTGTTTTAAAACAATTATGTATACCATTTTAACAGACAGATCTGGAATAGGCTGAAACCATGAGTCTGGAATATAGTTCTCCCACTTGAGTGGCAGGGACAGAAGGCATTTGGGTACAGGAAGTTGGAAATCAGAAATGGAGTTGGGACTCTGATGTGTGCACTCTGACACTCTGTATGACCATCCCAAGCAGCATTTAACCACTGAACCAAACACCTGCCCCCATATATAATTTTCTAAAGTTTTTTTTTATTTATTTGAAAGACTAAGTTATACACACACACACAGAGGGAAAGAGAGAGAGAGAAGAAGAGAGAGAGAGAGAGTGAGAGAGTTCTTCCATCCACTGGTTCACTCCCCAAATGGCCACAACAGCCAGGCTGTGCTGGGCTGAAGCCAGAAGCCAGGAACTTCACTCAGGTCTCCCACATGAGTGGCAGGGGTCCAAGTACTTGAGCCATCTTCCGCTGCTTTGTCAAACACATTAGCAGGGAGCTGGATCGGAAGCAGAGGAGCGGGGACTCAAACCAGCACCCATGTGGGATACTGAAATTGCAGGCAGTTTTACCTACTATACCTACTATACCACAATGCCATCCCCCACCATGTGTAATTTCTGATTTAAGGATATAAGATCCTCCATCATTTTAAAATATGAAGTCAAAGTTTATAACTGGAATGGATAAACCATTGACACTGACCATCACATGAGACCTTTACTGGATTTAAAATAGACCAATTTATAACCTAGATCATTCTAGATTATAGCAGAGTCTTTACTTGTTGTTTTACTCATTGTAATAGTTGATTTTTTCAAAGGATTTATTGATCAGATGAAAATGGAATACTCGGGAATACCTTTCCTACTTTCGTTTGGCTCTTCTTTTTTTGGCTTATCACACTTGAGAAATTTCTTTTACATATGCATTCTGGTAAATTATTTACCTCTGTTTAGTAAGAACTTTTTTCTTTTATAGACCATTAAAATTGTGTGATTGTGTATGTATATATTTTCTCCAGTTTTGAGTGCTAATAAGCTCAGAGCTTCATTTTTGACTCTTCCGTATGTTTGTATCTTTACTTTTTATCTTCCTAGTCTTGACACTTTACTCTGATTTTCTGTTTGTGATTTTTTTTTCTTTATATATCTCTATCTTATTTCTGATCATGTTGTACGAGTAATGCAGATCCTTTTGCTTTGAAGAGAAAACCGGTGAACATACAAACATATGAATGTTGGATGATGTTGAGTTATGTTTTTGAAACTCCTGGTTCTCTATCCTTTTTGTGGATGAAATAAAGTTCAGAAGTTTAAACCAGTTATGCAGGCTGTTTTCCTCTCCTTTAAAAAAGACTGTTGCTTGTCAAATAAGAGTAAATATTTATAAGTTGGCTATGGCAAAGTGTTCTGAGGGTGAAGAAAATGACTTTAATAGAACTGTATCCTTAATAGGAGATGGATACAAAAGTCCATTCATACTCAGAAGGTGGGGAAAATTAAGTAATGATAGACAGTAGTTAGTTAAGTGCTAAGTACTTATTCCATTCTTTCAAAGGAAGTACATAATTCTTTTACTGTGCTCTATCCTGTATGAATGCATTTGCCTTTTAGAAAGATTTCTAAGCAGATACATGTTGTTTTAATAGCTTTCAGGTAGTGCAGAGTGATGATATAATGGAAACTGCTCTGGTTTTGTTTTAATATGAGTGAATTATTTCCTCCCTTTCAGTTAGCCTTAGGGCTCTTTTCAGCTGTGACGTTGCTATGGCAGTGTCTATCACTGAGATGGTAGTGGATATTAGATGAGATGTGTTATATTAGCTAGTATCTGGTCAATATATATTCATTATCTTTCCTTCCCATCCCCACATTTTTAAACAATGGAAAAGAAATATGTTTCTGGAAACCAAACAATGTTTTCTTTAAAGCTACTTCCCTATATTTTCTCTTATTATTATACGAAATACTGTCTTTTTCCTTGAAAAATTAGATTATTACCATGTGATAAAAGGAAGTAATGTCTGATAGTTCTTATCCTGAAAGATCATTTTTAGTGGATTTAGAAACAAAGGTGGGATGTGTGAAGTTACTTGTAAAGGCCTGATAGGTGTGTGTGACATTAGGTAGGCCAAAGGAGTGAGTGGCATTGGTATCTTGAGCAGACAAAACAAACACACCTCCATCAAATTTATTTGCACTTTTCACAGCTGCAGTTAAGAGGAATAAAAATGACAGTAGTTGTAGGAGTAAACACCCTATGCAGGAAGCCTCCACTTTGACACGGCTCTTTCCTTTATTGGGTCTTGCATAAAAATCAAACAGGAAAGACTTTAGACCTGTGAAGCTGCCAAAAATGTAGTGGTCTCTGGATTCTTGACAGCTGAACTGCCAGAATCGTGTGGTATGTACAACAGCTGGAAAGAATCATTTTGCTGAGGAGCAGTGACAGGTCTGCTGGATTCCAGTGATCCAAGAGGGTGCCAGGGACAAGCTCTCAGTTTCATGGAGATAGGTTCTGTGTGGTGCTTCTGCATGATTGTCAGGACCAGTTGTCCCTCATTATAAATCCAGGAAACTCCTAGGATTCCAGATCTGGGGGGGACTTGAGCAATTATCTAATTCCAGCTGTGCTTTAAATTAGCAGACGGAGCCCAGAAGCCTACAGTGACTTCCCCAAAGGCGCACAGGGACTTCCCTTTAGAACAAGGGCCAAGACCTGAGTCTCTACCCACTTAACATTATTCAGCTCTTGAAAGTCAATATCCCAAATAAAGAAAGAGAAATAAAGACCAGCTCATACCTTTCCTTCTATATTTTAACAAGAATTTATACCTCTGACCCAGACTCCAGGACAAGTTGCTTAAGATACAAACCAAGAGCATTTGAGGTCTTTAAAAAATGTTAACCATATGTAAACAAAAAACCCTGCTGTACTTACTGTGTGGCAGCTTCCATTTCTCTCTACAAGGGGAAGGTGAGAGAAGAGTCAAAGCAAAGTCAAAGAAGGTGCTGATAGATTTTCTTGGCAGGATGAAATAGCTTTTAGTAATCCGTAACTCAGAAAGATTTTATATATTTTATTAATTATACATAAGAATAAATATTATGGGGCCAACATTGTGAAACAGCAGGTTGAGCCCCCACTTGTTTTTTTTTTTTTTTTAGATTTATTTATTTATTTGAAAGTCAGAGTTACAGAGAGAGAGAGAGAGAGAGAGAGAGAGAGAGGTCTTCTATCTGCTGGTTCACTCCCCAATTGGTTGCAACGGTTGGAGCTGTGCCAATCTGAAGCCAGGAGCCAGGAGCTTTCTCCAGGTCTCCCACATGGGTGCAGGGGCCCAAGGATTTGGGCCATCTTCTGCTTCCTAGGCCATAGCAGGGAGCTGGATTGGAAGTGGAGCAGCTCTGTCTCGAACTGGAGCTCATATGGGATCTGGCGCTTCAGGCTTGGGCGTTAACCCTCTGCGCTACAGCGCCAGCCCCGAGCCCCTACTTGTGACACTGGCATCATATAGCAGTGGGGCAGGGGGGTGGGGGATGGTTGAGTCCCAGCTGCTTCCAATCCAGTTTCCTGGGAAGGCAGCCGAAGATGGCCCATGATGAAGATCAGGATGGAGTTCCTGGGTCCTAGGTCCTGGCTGTTTGGGGAGTGAACCAATAGATGGAAGATCTCTCACTCTCTGTCTCATTCTCTCTCTGTATTGCTCTGCCTTTCAAGAAATAGAAGTCTTTTTTTTTTTTAAATAACCTCATCTTGCCTCTTCAATGTGCATGATACCACCAATTATATGGAATGAAGCACAGTAGTAGGAAAAAAGAGTGTAAATTAAGTATAAGAAGGGCCGGCGCCACGGCTCAATAGGCTAATCCTCCGCCTTGCGGCGCCAGCACACCGGGTTCTAGTCCCGGTCGGGGCGCCGGATTCTGTCCCGGTTGCCCCTCTTCCAGGCCAGCTCTCTGCTGTGGCCAGGGAGTGCAGTGGAGGATGGCCCAAGTACTTGGGCCCTGCACCGCATGGGAGACCAGGATAAGTACCTGGCTCCTGCCATCGGATCAGCGCGCTGCACCGGCCGCAGAGCACCAGCCGCAGCGGCCATTGGAGGGTGAACCAACGGCAAAGGAAGACCTTTCTCTCTGTCTCTCTCTCTCACTGTCCACTCTGCCTGTCAAAAAAAAAATAATAATAATAATAAGTATAAGAAAAAAAATTTTTCTATTGCTAAAAAAAATCAAGAACACTGCCTTAAAGTTTTGTATAATGTAGGTCATATAAGTTTCTACAAGCAACATCTAAATTTTGAAAATTTTCTTTTCTAATTTTTATTTTATTTATTTGAAAGGCAGAGAGAGAGAGAGAGATGGAAATGGAAGGGGAAAGAGGGAGGGAGGAAGGAAAACAGGTCTGCCATCTGCTGGCCCACACCTCAGATGCCTAATAGTATTTAGGGTTATGAAACTCATCTAACTAACATCCTTTCAGCCCATTACTCAGATGAAAGTTGCCTAGAATTTGTTACATGGACATTAACTTCTTTATAGGTAGTTGGAGAGTAGTATATGTATGATGTTCAAGAGATAAAATGAGTTGATACTTATGTAACTTTGACTAGCTAAGCACTGTGAATCTGTTTTCTCAAAGTTAAAATTGCAATAAATTGTATTATTTGGAGTTGGATAATACATTTGTGAAGCAGAGTGCCTAACACATAGTGACTTCTCAGTAAAGATCAGCTGATTTGCTGAAAAGACATGATTACGTTTTCGTGTGTAGTCACATACTCTTATGAAAAACTGGTGATACTTTAGAGTTACACACATCATTTTAAGTTCCCCATCATTTTACAAAGAGGCAACTGGTACCAGGGTTAACTATATACAAATGAAGGACTAGAAATGAATCCTCTTTCTCAAATTGGACTTCATGTTTCTGTTAATCTTTTAAAGTAGGTTGTCATTTGAAAAAACAGATTTTTTTTTCTGAATTCTTTCCTTTCGATGTAAAGTCAAAATTCCATTTTAAAGTATACCAAAAATATTTATTCTGTGTATCATAAAAGGTAAATATGAAATTCAAAATTCTGAAATTAAATTTTCAGGTTTTGCCTTATACATATATTGAGAGTATAAAACTTCAACTAACCAGAATTTACCTGGTCCAAATACTAATAGTTTGTCTCTTTTTCTGAGGGCACGTTTCCTCTGTTAGCAATTCCTCCTAATGATAAACTGAAACCTTGTTTGCACTCACACCATTGGAAAGTGTGTCTTCTCTAAGCTCAGCTTCCCTTGGTTCTTCACATGCATCTTCAGCAGACCCTGGTTCTCCTCCTCAGTGGTCTCTGGTTGTCCCGACCTCTTCTGTCAATTGGAGTTGTTCCCTAAGAAGCTGACACTTTGTCAGGTGTCATGTAATCACTTGCCTCTTTTGTAGAATTGCTACATTATTGAAGCTGTGCATAATAGTTCTTGGGTTTTATAGGAAGTATTTATGAATCTTTTCCCTTTTTTGACTATGTAGTTTATTATTATAGCAGCTATTGGTGTATTGGCTTTTTAGTTCATGCTTTTCTCCCAGTTCCAACGACTTTTCAATTTTTTATTTACAAAAACTTCACTCCATAACACCTAATAATAAATAAGAAAATTACTGTGTTGCTATCCAGGGGTGTGCTATAAGTGATAACAAAACCTATAAATCAAAGAATAATAGTGTTTTACTTTGAAACAAAAGGCAGAAAGAGCTCTTGGCAGCTGTTGAAGAGGCAAAGAACACTGGCCTTTGAAAACAAAAATTTGATATCATATCTGAAATTTGCATATTATTTACTGCATAATAGCAGCTAATCAGTAACTCTAATCTTAAATTGCTTCATCTGTGAAATGGGGAAAATACTAACTTCTTTTGGGATTAAGAGCATAAAATAATATGTGAAAGTAGTGTGTAATAAACTGGAAATAGCAAATGTAAACAGAGTACATATACACAGTATACATCTCTAGGCTAAAAGATACACGAACAAACAGTTGTCCTTGCTTAGACGTCTCAAAACAAAATAAGATTTTTAAAAGTTTGACTTGGAAGTTAACACTGCTCTACCTCTTAATTCCACGCTGTCAGGAGTCCTGGCTCAGAGTTTTTGCCTTTGCCTTGTGCACTCGTGCAGCCTTGCTGCTGTTTGTAGCTTACGTAGCCCTTAACTCTGAGCCAGGCACCACGCTTCTGGGACAGGGAGAGGAGATGCTTTCTTTGCCACCCTTCTTCTGCCCAGAGCACCTTTTCTCGAGTCCTGCCCGGTGACACCTGGCCAGCTCCCTCCCCTTTGGTGTCTGGCAGACCTGGTCTCTGGTGGTTCCTCATTCTCCTACAGCAGTGTGTGCTTGTCACAGCCGCAGCCCGCAGTCAGAGGGGAGTGGAAGCAGGATCTCTTCTTCTTCATGGAACGGGGCACTCCCTGGTCTCCTGTCTGCCTGCTTTCTTCATTTTTGGTGCAGTTACCCTCCTCACCTCCACTGTCTTCTGGACAGGCCTGAGCTGTTGTGAGCATCTACCCAGTGACTGCTTACCCTGTTAATGGTATGACATCAGCTACATTCTGAACAACACAGCACCCACAGTTTGTGGCCACTGTCCTCTTGGTGGGGAGGGGTGGCATGTGAGACTTATAACTGAAGTTTTTACAGAATCCACAAAAAGGCCTTGGTTCCCTAGGTCTCTGGATGTCATCTTGTCTGATTCAAAGAGCTGAGCAGAATTGAGTCACTGGAAAATACTGAGTAGAATAACTCTTCACAATATTGACTTTCATCACTTCCTGCCTCTGAGCACCCAGTTTTTAAGAATGAACAGCTTGGGGCTGGTGCTGTGGCATTGCTGATAAAGCTCCTACCTGCAGTGCCAGCATCCTATATGGAGGCCAGTTCAAGTTCTGGCTGCCTCACATCCAATCCAGGTTCTGCTAGTGTGCCTGGGAAAGCAGCGGAGGATGGCCCAACATGGGAGACTAGAAGAAGCTCCTGGCTGCTGACTTAAGAATGGCCCAGCTGCAACCCTTGCACCCATTTGGGGAGTGAGCTAGCCGATGGAATATCTTTCTGTGTCTCTTCCTCTCTCTCTCTGTCTCTCTGTAACTCTGCATTTCAAATGGATAAATAAATTAAAAAAAAGAAAAACAACTTGGGGTCAGCATTGTGGCATAGCAGATTAAGCTACCTGATTGCCATGTCATGTACTGGCTGCTCCGCTTCCAATCCAACTCCCTGTCAAGGGCCTGAGAAAACAGAGGGTAGCCCAAGTGCTTGAACCCCTGCCACCCACAGGGGAGACCTGGGATGGAGTTTCCGGCTCTTTCAGCCTGGCCCAACCCCAGCCATTGTGGCCATTTGGGGAGTAAACAAGCAAATAGAAAATTCTCTCATTCTCTCTCTCTCCCTCTCTCTCTTTCTCTCTCTCTCGTCACTCTGCCTTCCAAATGAATAATATATCCTGTAAGAAAAGAACCACTTTAGGAATGGATGACAATAGCTATGGTGGGGTTAGAGGACAGTGTAATACAGAAATAAAGGTATTTGACTTTCGAAGTTAGACTGCTGGAGATTGAGATACCAGCTCTGCTGCTTTTTTGTTTTCTTCTTTTTTTAAGGTTTATTTATTTGTTTGCAAAGAAGAGTTAGACAGAGAGCATCCATCTGCTGATTAACTCCCCACATGGCTAGGCTTGGAGCAGGCTGAAGCCAGGAGCCTGGAACTCCATCCAGGTCTCCCGTGTGGGTGGCAGGGGACTGAGCACTTGGCCATCTTCCACCACTTTCCTAGGTACATCAGCAGGAAGTTGTATCAGAAGTGGAGTAGTCAAGACTCAAACCCAGGCCCGTATGGAATGCCAGTGTCACCGGCAGCTTGACCTGCTGTACCACAATGTCAGCCCCTCTCCTGCTTTCTGATTGTATAGCACTGGCCATTTGACATAATTACTTTTAAATTTTATATAGGGAAATAAACCTCATAATGCTATTTACCTTAGGCTAGATATAAGAAGCCAGTGAGGTAATGTTTAGAGCATATAGCATAGAGCCTGATGACAGAGTAAACAGTAAGTAAATATTTGTTCTTGTTTTTTTTTTTTTGAAAGATTTTTATTTATTTATTTGACAGGTAGAGTTACAGACAGTGAGAGAGAGAGAGACAGAGAGAAAGGTCTTCCTTCTGTTGGTTCACTCTCCAAATGGCCGCAACGGCCGGCACTGCGCCGATCCGCAGCCAGGAGCCAGGTGCTTCCTCCTGGTCTCCCATGCAGGTGCAGGAGCCCAAGTACTTGGGCCATCCTCCACTGCCTTCCCGGGCCACAGCAGAGAGCTGGACTGGAAGAGGAGCAACTGGGACTAGAACTGGTGACCATATGGGATTCTGGCACAGGCTGGTGCCGCGGCTCAATAGGCTAATCCTCTGCCTTGCGGCGCCGGCACACCGGGTTCTAGTCCCGGTTGTCCCTTTTCCAGGCCAGCTCTCTGCTGTGGCCTGGGAGTGCAGTGGAGGATGGCCCAAGTGCTTGGGCCCTGCACCCCATGGGAGACCAGGAGAAGTACCTGGCTCCTGCCATCGGATCAGCGTGGTGCGCCGGCCACAGCGCGCCAGCCACAGTGCGCTGGCCACGGCGGCCATTGAAACAACAGCAAAAAAAGGAAGACCTTTCTCTCTGTCTCTCTCTCACTGTCCACTCTGCCTGTCAAAAAAAAAAAAAAAAAAAAAAAAGGAAGAAAGGAAGGAAGGATGGATTCTGGCGCCCCAACATTTGTTCTTGATTGTTGCTATTATTGACCGGAAGTTCTTATGCACTGGATTGTGGTATGCTGTGTGCTTTCAGTGTACACATTCACTACATCAGGAGCTCCACAATATGTTCATCTCATATAATACCGCTGCCATAGGCCCTCTGAAAATTTCTTGAGGGGGAAATAGCATTTTGTGACCCCAGGGCCCCTAACTTTGCACAGAAAATATTTTTCAGTGATTTGTTAGTATCATGAATGTGCGAGCCTTTTCTAAAATTTTCAAGAGAGAGCCTGGTAAATAAAGGGGTTCTTTCTCCTGTCAAACTACTGTGTGGTCACTGACTGCATCAACAAACAGGGATTCAGTCACTCACTTCCTGTCCAAATTGAGGTCACTGAGTAGTGAACAACAGTTCCTGGGTAGCAGCCATCTAGTTAGTGAGACTGACCCATTCGATGCCAGACGTTCAAGCCACCTCACTGCTCCTATACAAGCCACCGCTCCTAAACCAGGAGATGTCAGAGACCGTAGTCAGCAGACGACACCTTAGATGGGGATGCCTTCCCTTTCCTGGGCCATTACCTGTAACTGTGCTTATACTTGGGAGAGATGATTGCCGTGCTTTTGTCTTGCTTGACTAAAACTTTTTTAAAATACTGTGCTGTCTTCTATTTTCCATTCTTAAGAACTAGGGGAGTCTCTTATCTGATTAAGATCCACATTCCAAACCCAAGAGTTCGCAGAATCAGACAGAATCTTCCTGGTTGTCCCTCATAGCCACCAACAGAAAAATAATTAGCAAAAAAGTAGAAACTATGAAATTCTTCTAGCAGTCACTCCTTTGGTTAACTTAGCCCTGTTGTTATTTTGAACTAGAAAGTTCTTTGCTATGGGAGCTGTTGTGTACATGAGATGATTTTGGCAGCATTCCTGACGTCTGATGACATCAGAAGTCCAACGTTTATCCCCAAGGTGCCATTATTTTCCATGATATAAAGCAAATCCCATAACTACTCAGAACCTTAGTTTACCCATCCGTCAACATGGTTGTGGAAAATAAAGATGTGTGTGTGTGTCTGTAAACACATTTAAAAACCAAAGTCGGAAGGGGGCAAGCATGTGGTTTAGTTATTATGATGCCGGTTAAGACACCACTGTCCCACATCAGAGTGTTTAGATTCGATCCTTTGCTCTGAATGTGCCTCTGGCTCCTGATTCCAGCTTCCTGCTAATGAAAACTCTGGGAGACAGCAGTGGTGGCTCAGGCACTTCAGTTCCTGCCACCCACATGGGAGACCTGGATTGCATTCCCAGCTCTGTGCTTCCAGCTTCAGCCCCTTGGATGTTACAGGTATTTAGAGAGTGAATTAGCAGATGGAAGTGTTTTCTCTCTCTCCCTCTCACTCGCTCCTTCCCTTTTTCTCTCCCCCCCCCAAAAAAAAAACAATCAAAGCACCTAGCAAGTCTTGGTTTCTAATGCCGTCTTACAGTAACTGGAACCAGGCCTCCTTGGAGAAATGTCTGACTCTAGGCTGGGGGATGGGAGGTGTACAACATGATCTGGAACATCTTGTAATGCTGGAAAATAAAAAGAACTTAAAAAAAAAAAAAAAGAGCATAGCAATAGAAGTATGATAGGCCTCTCGATGGCCAAAGCTGGAACAAATTGAGAACAGTAAGGAGTATTGGATTGTAACCCAAAGTATAAAATGAATATCAGTGATGGGGCCGGCGCTGTGGTGTAGCGGGTAAAGCTGCCACTTGCAGTGCCGGCATCCCATATGGGTGCTGGTTTGAGTCCTAGCTACTCCACTTCCGATCCAGCTCTCTGCTATTGGCCTAGGAAAGCAGTAGAAGATGGCCCAAATCCTTGGGCCCCTGCACCCACGTGGGAGACCTGGAGAAAGCTCCTGGCTCCTGGCTCCTGGCTCCTGGCTTCAGATTGGCACAGCTCCAGACGTTGCAGCCAACTGGGGAGTGAACCATCGGATGGAAGACCTTTCTTTCTTTCTCTGTCTGTCTGTCTGTCTGTCTCTCTCTGCCTCTTCTCTCTCTGTGTAACTCTGTGACTTTTAGATAAATAAATAAATCTTTAAAAAAATGAATACAGTGAATCTGATATCAACAAATGATTGTGCAGAGAGAGAGAAGTGACTAATTTCCTGTGCCAAAAAATTCCAGATAATTTATGCAGACATTTCACCTTCAAGGGAGTGGAACAAACTCCCCACTTAAGTACGGGATCCATACAATGTAAAAAGAAGGAATAGGGAATGGCACTGTGGCACAGTGTTTTAAACGGCTACCTGCAGTGCTGCGTCCTATATGGGTGCCATCCATGTCCTAGCTTCTCCACTTCTGATCCAGCTCCCTAATGCACCTGGGAAAGCACCAGAAGATGGGCCGAGTCCTTGGGTCCTTGCATCCGCATGGGAGACCTAAAAGAAATTCCTGACTCCTGTCTGTGGCCTGGCGCAGTCCCAACCATTGCAGCCATTTGGGGAGTAAGCCAGCAGATGGAAGATCTCTGTTTCTCTCTCTCTCTCTCTCTCTTTCTCCCTCCCCCCCAACTCTGCCGTTCAAATAAAATAAATAAATCTAAAAAAAAAGAAAGTAAATTTACAGTGGAGAAACCTGGCAGATACTGCCCCAGCCAGATGTTCAAGGTCAACATCAATAGTGATGGTGATTGTGTGCACCCTTGTTATGCTGTGATGAGAACAGCACTTCACCTTTATGGTCTTCCTCACAAAAACCCATAACCCCAACATAATCATGGGAACATGAGACAGATCCCAATTGAAGGACATTCTACCAGTACTCCTCAAGTACTTCGATCCATGCCACCTGCATGGGAGACCTGTCTTCTGTCTTTGGCCTGACCCAGGCCTAACTGTTTTGGGCATTCGGAGAGTGAACTAGGGAATAAAATCTGTGTCTTAGTCTCTCAAATGAATTTAAAACAAAAATTTCTCTGCATGCAGAAGTATGAAGCAAGACCCCAACCTTATACCTTACCCCAAAATCCACTCGAAGTGGATCAAAGACCTAAATCTATGACCTCATACCATCAAATTATTAGAGAACATTGGGGACCCTGTAAGACATTGGCATAGGCAAAGAGTTCTTGGAAAAGACCCCAGAAGCACAGGCAATCAAAATCAAAATTGACAAATGAAATTACATCAAGCCGAGAAACTTCTGTACCACAAAAGAAGTACTCAGCAAAGTGAAGTGGCAACCAACAGAATGGGAGAAATTATTTGCAAACTATGCAACTGATAAAGGATTAATATCCAGAATATATTAAAGTGCTCAAGAAGCTCAACAACAACAAAACGAACAATCCAGTTAAGAAATGGGCAAAGGACTTGAACAGGCATTTTTCAAAAGAGGAAATCCAAATGGACAACAGACACATGAAAAAATGCTCAGGATCACCGACATCAGAGAAATGCAAATCAAAACCAAAATGAGGTTTCACCTCACCCCCATTAGAATAGCTTTCATACAGAAATCAACAAGAAACAAATGCTGGTGAGGATGTAGGGAATAAGGTACCATAGTCCACTGTTAGTGGGAATGTAAACTGGTGCAGCCACTATGGTACACAGTATAGAGGTACCTCAGAAATCTAAATATAGAGCTACCATATGACCCAGCCATCCACTCCTGGAAATTTACCTGAAGGAAATGAAATGAGTATATAAAAGAGTTATCTTATATCTCATGTTTATGGCAGCTCAATTGAGAATAAATAAGATATGAAATCAACCCAGATGCCTGTCAACTGAAGCCTGGATAAAGAAATTATCGGATATATACACCATGGAATGCTACACAGTAGTTAAAAAAAAAAACGAAATTCTGTCATTTGCAACAAAGTAGATGCAACTAGAAAACATTATAGTGAAATAAGCCAGTCCCAAAAGGACAAATATCATATGTTCCCCCTGATCATAATAGAGTACCTAAAAGCTAATCTGTAAAAGTCAAATTGACACTTTGAGAAGCAATGCTTTTGAACAGCCCTTGTCTTTTCTGTTGAGGAACAGTGTTTTGTTTTGTTTTGTTTTGTTTTGTTTTGTTTTGTTTTGTTTTGTTTTGTTTTGTTTGACAGGCAGAGTGGATAGTGAGAGAGAGAGACAGAGAGAAAGGTCTTCCTTTTGCCGTTGGTTCACCCTCCAATGGCCGCCATGGCTGGCGCACTGCGGCCGGCACACCCCGCTGATCCGAAGGCAGGGGCCAGGTGCTTCTCCTGGTCTCCCATGGGGTGCAGGGCCCAAGCACTTGGGCCATCGTCCACTGCACTCCCTGGCCACAGCAGAGAGCTGGCCTAGAAGAGGGGCAGCCGGGAAAGAATCCAGCGCCCCGACCGGGACTAGAACCCGGTGTGCCTGCGCTGCTAGGTAGAGGATTAGCCTATTGAGCCACGACACCAGCCGAGGAACAGTGTTTTTATCATACTATTTGTTGAACTCTGTACTTAGTATAGGCTTAATCTTATGAGTATAGATTAATTGAAAATAGATCTTACTGAAAAATAAGAATGCCATAGGAGAACGAGGAAGAAGGATGGGAGTGTGAGTGGGAAGGAGGGCAGGGTGGAAAGAATCACTATGTTCCTAAATTTGTATATATAAGGAATACATGAAGTTTATATATCTTAAATAAAGGGTTTCTGGGGAGAAAAAAAAGGATAGCTATTTAATGATTACTTTCTAAGATGCCTTCAAATGTTTACTGTTTTATTTGGGATAAAAGATTTAATAGTTCTAAGTGATGACGTAGCTCATTGCTGAGTGTTGAAATGATAGGTACCACACCTGAAACTTAGACATAGCCCCTGATTTTGTTGATATATATTCTAACAGTGCCTGCAAACACCATATTAGTCATAAAATGTTTTGAATATCACCTTTGGAATAGGCAAAAAAGAGGACTGATGCTGCCGTTTTGAATTTGTAAGAGAAATCTGGATCCAGGAAATTTAGAGAGTGTCTCCAAGTCCAAAGTGTGACATTATTAACTCACTTCTAGTGGGTACATAGAATGACTACTAGCTGACTAAACTCAATATTTGGTCTTGTTTATTTCATGATGTTCCAAAAGCAAAGAATAAATTATTTTGTAAATCTTTAAAGAACACCCTTAGTGCTTTAAATAGTATGGGATGAGATAATGCCATTCATGACATGGAAAATTAAAACTTTTAAAATTCAGAAATTCCTGGGCCAGCACTATGGTGTAGTAGGCTTAGCCTCTGCCTGCATCACCTACATCCCATATGGGCACCAGTTCATGTCTTGGCAGCTCCTCTTCCAATCCAACTCTCTGGTATGGCCTGAGAAAGCAGAAGATGACCAAAGTGCTTGGGCACCTGCACCCACGTGGGAGAGCCAGAAGAAGCTCCTGGCTTCTGGCTTCAGATCAGCTTAGCTCCAGCCATTGTCACCATTTGGGGAGTAAACCAGTGCATGGAAGACTTTTCTCCCTGCCTCTCCCTCTCTCTCTCTGTAACAATACCTCTAAAATAAATAAACAAAATCTTAAAAGTAAGTAAATTTTTAATGTGGACTACAGTTGATAATGTATCAATATTATTTGATTAATTATAAATGTACCATAATATTGAAAAGTGTTGCTATGGATATTAAATGTGAGATTTTTAGAAACTGTGTACTATCTTTATATGACTTTTTATATAAAATTATTCCAAAAGTTCATAGAAAAAAGTAGGTTAATAATGCTAAGGCAGTATCATCATAGGTAGTAGCTATTTTATCCAGAAGGACATAATTAAATTCTAGCATATAATTTCCTTAGTTTTAGAAGTTTGTTCGTGGGGTCTTTCCCCAGCTTCATTCTTGTGGTGATGTTTGATGTCTTTATCAGTCATACTTCATCTCTTCCCCCAACTTACTTGGAGCAGCCTTAGGTTTCTAACTAAAGAGGCTGAAGAGTAACACACAATAGTTCTTCACTTTCTTGAAATAAATCCCCTGGCAGGCCATTTTCACTTTCTCCTGAGGAAATCCACATGCACTCCCCTCTCTACTGCCACCCCCTCAGGGCAACCACTCTTTCAGATTACAGGTGCTTTCTTCTAACCAAAGTCTGGAAGCCTCTTTATTTGGATTCTTTGTCTTGAGGGGGAATAGAAGAAGCTGAGTAGGTACCATGATATTACCCTTTATACCTGTGGAATGCAGCACAAACCTGATCGGCCGGTAATGCAGTTGGATGTGTGCAGGATAGGAATGTAGAATAAGGGGATCCTTCACAGTGGTTTGCTCACTGCACATAAAATCTTAGAGATAATATATGTAGAAGAACATGAAAAACGAGTTTGATGTAGATAAGTAGAACGAGTTACATATGTGATGTTTTGCCTTCCTGGCTGAGTCATGATACCTGTGCCATTAGAACTTATTCTCATCATCTTTATTTCAGTGAATGGCATTGTTTATACATTCTACCCATACAGTCCTGTATGTGTTTGAGCATTATTTATTTTAGGAATTGATTTTCGGACCACTCCATTGTGTACATAATAGGATTCTGTAACGTCTTGGTGACAGAGGATTCACCAATCAAGTTTCCCTGATGTGACCAGTGACTTTTATGGCATTGCCTCAGTAATGCCTTTCAGTTCTGAGCACCTCAGTAAAGTGAGCATTTTCCAGAGTCAAGTTTGCTGATGGTATCAGGAGTGTCATTTAACATAAGAATAATAATATAAACAACATGTGCTCACCATTCTCCAAAGTGTTCTTATCACTTAGGCTTATTTGACATCCCACTCGACCCAGAACATGGAAAAGGTGACATATAGCCACTTCAGACAGGTGAGGGCACAGAACTAAAACTGAAACAGGTAGAAAGCCTTAGGCATATGATTCTAAGAGGGGTGTTTCACTCCTAGTGTACACTGCAGCCTTGGCATGCTTTCATAATTATAATTATCACTTATTTTTAAACTGCTCTATTTCCGGACCAAATCATATTTGCTTGTTATTTTGATCCAAATGCCACACTGTAGTTTTTACCCGGCCACAGCTGATAATTTTAGAACCATGGACTTAAGTTAACTTACACCTAGAGGAGAGCTGGCCAATAGAACTTCCTGCAGTGATGAAATAGTCTCCATCTGTCCTGTTCATTGTGGTAACCACCAGCCACGTGTGGCTCTAGGCACTTGGAATATGGTTGGGGTGTGGCAGGAATAGACTTTTAAATTTCATTTAATTTTTCTTAATTTAACTTGAAGTAGCCACATGTGACTAGTGACCTGCTGGAGTACAACAAGTGTAGACATTGTAAGACTCCTGTCATGACACAGGTTCTTCTTATACGTGAGGTCTTGGCATTGCTTGTGCATGCTTGGCCATTCTTTATGAGAAAAATATTTTTGAGAATATGCTTAGGATATTGGGAATACATAGCTCACTGGCAGGACAAAGCTTGTTTTAAATTTTTCCCCACTTACATCTAAAACTGAAACGTCTTAAACTCAGCACTATAAATTGAAAGTCACTGAGTCTAGTTCACATACTCTTTTTAGGGGAAAATGAGAGTGATCCAATATGTCCTCAATTCTACCTTTAAGAGTCTGAACCTTTAGAAAATTATTATTGGCAAGAGGTTTCTTTCTTTAATTCTAAAAACAAAGAGCTATTTTCTTTTACAGATACAAATCTGTTATTTGATGCCTACTAAGTTCAGTGACACTTTAAATCCAAAGGAAGAGATAGTTACAGAGCTAGACAAAAATCCAGTCACATGATATTTCCATGAGGCTAAAATGAAATTCTGAGATTATAGTCTGGGAAAAGGGAAACTGTGGTTTGGGAATTCATAAATGCATTACAGATAAACCTTAACATATTAAAGCAATGAAAGCTGCTGTTTTCATTACTGTTGTTAAATTGAACAAGTACATTAGAAGATAGATGGAAGAAACCAGGAAAAGTGAAAATTCCTAATTACCTAACATTTCCCTAATAGGGAATAAGGAAAGTTCAGGGGTAACAGGTATCATTACTAGGAGAAATAAAGAAGTGCTGAAAAAGGGGAGCAGAGAAAGAGAAAGGCTTTCTCCTAAGAAGCTTTTTCTTCTCCTAATATGTTGACTTCTTAATGCCAGTGTTTTTTCATTAGTTTAATAGACAACTTTTTTCATGGATTATGAAATTAGGAAAACGCTTCTTATACTGAATAGTAGGGAATAGTAAGATTAATCTAAAATATTTTATTCAAATTTGAACATACTAAATTTCCAAATACTTGCCTTTCTTTACTTTCCTAGTCTAACAACTGGGGCCTGCATTGTGCTACAGTAAGTTAAGCTACTGCCTGCAATGCCAGCATCCAGTATTGGTGCTGGTTCAAGTCCTGGCTGCTCTATTTCCACTCTAGGTCCCTGCTAATGCACCTGAGAAAACAGCAGAAGATGGCCTTGGGCCTCTGTACCAATGTGGGAGACCTGGATGAAGTTCCGGGCTCCTGGTTTAGTCCTGGCCCAGCCCCGGCCGTCATGGCCATTTGGGAAATGAACTAGCATACAGAAGATCTCCCCGTCTTCCCTGCTGTCTCTGTAACTTGCCTTTCAAGTAAATAAAATAAATCTTAAAAAAAAAAAAAAAGAACATGAAAGATCTCTGTTTCTGTAACTCTGCCTTTTAAGTAAGTAAATAAACCTTTAAAAAATAAAAACAGAGGCCAATGTTGTGGCATAGCATGTTAAGCCTCCACCTGCACCACTGAAATCCCCTAAAGGTGCTAGTTCAAATCCCAGCTGCCCCACTTCTGATCGAGCTCCCTGCTAATGCACCTTGGAAATTGGCAGAAGATGACCCAAGTGCTTGGACTCCTATATCCACATGGCAGTGCAAGAAGAAACTGGGCTCTTGGCTTCAGCCCCAGCCATTGGGACCATTTAGGGAGTGAACCAACAGATCACTCTTTCTCTGTAGCCCTGCCTTTCAGATAAATTTTTAAAATAAAATAAGTTATTATTTCAGTTTTTATTATTACTGTTATATTATTGTTAAATATGTTCGTATTTTTAGCTAAAGGAACTTTGCTTGTCCTCCAGAAGCTTTTTCAAGCTCCCTTTCAACCAAAATTGCCTTACCTCGAGAGACATTTAATACCACGGATTAATTTTGTCTGATTTTTAACTTTATGCAAGTAGAACTATTCAGTATGTGTTTTCTTGGGTCTGGCTTTCTTTTCCTTGACATTATTATCCTGTAATTTTATCTCTGTTATTGAATGTAACAGTCATTCATTTTCATGGCTATGTAGCTTACCATTGTGTAACTACAATTTGCTGACCTATTCTACAGTTACTGGTAGATATTTGGGATAATTTAATTGGGGACAGTTATTAAAATATGCTTCATTAATATCATTTTCATCTGTTAATTTATACACTTATTTTCATGTGACTCTTAGATCTGTACCTGAAAGTGAAATTGCTACATTTTAGAATAATCGTGTGTGTGTTTTCAGTTTGAATAGATATTGCCAGTTTCTCAACGTATTCTGAAGTGTAGGAGACTTCTAAGCATCTTATATTCACAGAATCCTCATCAATACTTGATCTTCTCAGTATTTGAATATTTTGCCACTGTATGTAAAGATGATAATTAACTTTTGGAGAAAACCAGTATCTAGCTGCTCTATGATTTCAGACACCTCTACATAAACACAATGATATCAAATGTACCTACTCCCAACTTTCCATAGGCCCATTAAAAAAAAAACCGTTGAAGACAGTGACCTTTGACCTAGTTGACTTCAGGCAATATAATTTACAGTTGAGTATGGCAGTGAAACAGTTGAGCCTGAAGACTGTTCACAGGAAAAAAATTCTTTAAGTGTTCATGGTACTGGAATTTTCCAAGTGCTCCCAGGATATTTGGTGAATTTTTATAATAAGTTATTTTGACATAAATTTCCCCAATCGAATTCCATATCTCGGGGGGTACGTGGAGAGATGCTTGCTTCATTTTCAATTTTGTGTTTGGAAATATAAAAGGAATGGAAAATAGTGACCAATAAGGACTCAATGAGGTGCTTTACTATATTAGTGATCTGGAAAATACAAGATAAAGTAAAATTTTTCACTCAGCACTTTGGCAAAACTTAAAGATAGAATGATTTGCTACAACCATCATGAAAGGAAACCCAGTTTGACTATTAAGATTAGAAATGTGAATATGTATTAACCCAATAGTCTTACTTGTAGGTATAAGCCCTAAAGAAATACATAGGCACAAGGAATTGTACATAATGATCATAATGGTAATTATTCCAGAATTTGTCATAATGAAAAACACTGTCATTAAAACAGAGATATAGTCATATACTGGATTACTGTGCGATGATTTAAAAAATGAAGTTTTTCTGAATGTAAGCTTTGTGTAGGAAGGAAATTTTTATTCATTTTGTGTCTTCAGTAACTTGAACAGTGCATCATATATAGGTGATTATTTGTTGACCACATCTGTAAGTACAAAGGTAGATTTCCAAGTTAGGCTATTGTTGAGTGAACAAAGCAAATTGCAGAAAATGTGTACTGTAAAATATATATGCATATAACTCCATAAAAACAAAAGTGTGAATTACATGTGTGCATTTTTGTGTGAGCTACATATGTGTGTATGTAACTCTACAGAAACTTATCTGGAAAGTTACACAAAAATGACAATAATGATACCCTTTAGGGTAAACATGAAAAGAACCAAAGTTTGGTAATAATATTTTGAAAAATCTTCAGATTTTTTAAATATATAAAATTTGGAAAAAGCTAATGCTTTCATTTATTACTTCCATAATTATAAGATAAGCCTAAAATTACATTTTATAATAGCAAGATGATTTCCTTGTTATCTACTAATTAAAACTTTTTAGTGAGTCAGGAACTCCTTCCTTGGGAGACCCACAATCTCCACACAGTCTTGCTAGAGCTAGGCTTTCCAAAGAGAAATCTTCTAAATACATGGAATAAATTGAAAGGAAAAAAAAAAGAGCTAAGATTTTGTATATTCTTTAGGAATAGCTGTTTGTGTAGTGTCCATTTTTGTTCTCATTTTTGTATTAGCAGGAAACAAAAATTTTTCATGTTCTCTGAGTGCATTTACACATCTTTACAAAAATGCTGTGAGACATGTTAATAAAGGAGATAGCAATAAAGTTAATGGACAGACTATAAGGGACACAGAATGAGAGTAGGATTTTCATTCTGTCATGCTTTTCTTCCTCAGTGTGTAGCAATAAGCAAGTCAACCTCACTTTCCTGTACGCACTGTGAGGAGCCTGGGTTTTATGATCCCCAAGGGCCCAGTGGCCACCACAGGGTCCTCTGTGAGACCTGATGATAAAATGGAGCAGTGTTCTGCTGCCCACTGGCACAATCCAGTGTTTTGCTTTGGAAGTGACAAAAAGAGGAACTTCCCCACCTCTCCCTCAGTTGGATTTTTAAGGTTTTTTTCATAGCAAAAATTTATTTTCAGAATATGTTTTAAAGGTGTGTGACAATTTCATAAACAAAGTCTTGCATTTTGAGCCCCAGCAGGGCAAGTGCATGATGCAGTGTGGCCCATAGCATTTCATGGATAATTAACTGCACATACTTAAGCGAGAGGGAGCTTAAAGAAACTAAAATAGCTGTAACAGTACTTACTGTGTGCCCAGGACTGTGCTAGATCTTTTACCGGCAGCATTGTGTTTAATCTACACAGGTACCTGATGGGGTAGGTCCTGTTGTCATTTTACAGATAAGCCAGCAAAGTCTCTTGAGTGTCTAAATCATCTTACCATCTAGATTACATCACTGAGACTTGGATCTGGACAGTCTGATTTGAATCCATGCCACCCAGAAACACTCGCAACCACATCCTACAATGTACTTGCCTCCGTAAGTCTACTCTGGTACAGAACTGTTCTGTCCTGTGCAGCTCTTTCAGTAGGAACGGATAACCTCTCTGTTAAATCAGTAGCATCAGCCTTTTTCTATTGAAGTTATCTGCATATTATGAATTCTTTTTCCCGTCCCTCCTACCACTCCATAATGATTTAATTTGCTGGCATGAGGCTTTTAGATTACACTCTATTTAAAGCTTTTAAATAGATTTGTTATCTAGAAGGAAAACATTTTCTTTGTCATAACTTTCAGATGAACTGTTATTGATCATCTATGAGGTCTGCAGTTTCTGTTTCATTTTCTTCACTGAATACACATAGCCCACTTAATGTTTATGGCTAACATCTGCTAAACAATTGTGAGTAAAATATTTGCCTCAATGAAACTGAATTTTTAATGTTTTCTCTTGGATATTGAACAATTTCGGGGTTTCAGATTTTCTGGATTTATGTTGACAGCTCTTTTCCTTGCAAAAAGAAGTAATCTGATTACTTACATCATATGCTTTCATAACAAACTTTATTCGTAGGTCAAAAGAAGGTCAGTGTAGTTTTTAATAAGTAGATAGGTTACTGCAGTGTTGTTTCATTTGGATCCTCCGGGAACTGGTAGGATCTGCCTTAATAACTGCAAGTGCTATCTGCCTACAGCAAATCTGTCATGCTTTATCCTGAAATATTGGAGGTATGCACTAAATACACATCAGTATTCAGATTTGCACCACTGTTCCCACGAACATTAGCCTAGAGATTCCACCTAAAATGTATGAATAAGTGGGCCTCACTTAAATGAGTAGAAATGAAGTTTACCATTGAATAGAAAAGAGGAATTGGTTTATTAAGCCATACAACAGTATCACTATGATTTCAAGAGAGTATGTTTAACCCCCTTAAGAGAACAAATTTTGATTGTTACCTTTATTGAAGGTGTCCTGTGTGTCCAGAATGCAGTCACTATAATGACACAAGGAAAATGGCTTCTGTGGATCTTCAATGGAAGATTAAAAAACCTATTTCACAATAATGAACAATTGAGACAAATATATGCACAGGAGTTGGAATGTGTGAGGTAGAATATACATACTTTGCATTTTCACTGAAGAGAGAAAACTATAAAAAGTGGGAATTAAGCTAACCATTCAAAGCAGACTGAAATTCAGAAAAGCGAAATTAGTTTTGAGATAACAGCATCAAGTTGATAGTGAACAGCAAACTTCCTGAGCAAAAGCACTGCAGTAGAAGTCAATACATTCACTTGTCCAGGCAGTAAGAACAACTTTCACTTCCCATGCTCCCAGCAGGGACCCTCCTCCCAGACTTCTCTGAAAGTTCACTCTCTGCCTTCTGCTGAGTTTCCTTTTCTCCCGCTCACAGCCTGCTGAACTCCCTGACTGTGGGGAGCAACTGGGAGCAACTCGGACTAGACTAAGTTACTGGAATTAAGACTTATTCTATGCATCTGCTCTCCCACAATATGGCGCTGGGAGAGGAGAAAACAGCTTCTACGCAGCTGCCTCTTGCCAACTTGAGTGATGACCGCCAAGAGCTGATCCTGCTCCTGATTGGAGGAGAGCAGCGTACTCGGCGTGTGGGCAGCCGAGTTGGGATTGATGGAAGAGGACTATAAAGGAGGAGAGAGACAACATGCACGGGGAACATCTAAGGGGAACATCTATCTGAAGGAACACCTGTGCAGCCCCCGAGAGAGCCGGCCGGCGGTGTGCCACTCCCCCGCAGAAGTGGGGAAGGTGGCAGGGGGAACCGCCCTTCCACGGAGGTGGAAGGGACGGTAGCCAACCCGGGAAGAACCAGCAGCAAACCCGGGGAGGGCCGAGCAGACGAAAGAACAGCGCAGGGTCCTGTGTCGTTCCTCCACGAAGACGGGGAGCGACATAATGGTGCCATGACTCGGATATGAAGCCTAGGCAGGGTTTAGTGTCGTTCCTCCACGAAGAGGGGGAGCGACATAATGGTGCCGTGACTCGGATATGAAGCCCAGGCAGGGTTTAGTGTCGTTCCTCCATGAAGAGGGGGAGCGACATAATGGTGCCGTGACTCGGATAGGAAACTTAGGAGGGAAGAAACGGGAAGAAGTGGAAAATACCGGAGAGAGAGACTAGAAGAGCCTAGGGGAAAGCCGGATGGAAAAGGTGCCGGAAGAAGCTATCGAAAGCCTAGGCATAGACTCGGATATGGACTGTGGGAAAGAAGTTAGGATTTAAAGTGAAAGCAAGAAGAAACTTAGACTCAGATACGGACTGCAGGTTGAAAGTGAAAGTGAAACCTATAAGAAACTTAGACTTGGATAGGGACTGTGGGGAGAGGCCAGGAGAAATGAGGGAGGAATATTGTTGGAAGAAAACTTAGGGAAACATACTGGGTAGAGAAAAATGTTAGGGAAATTGAAGCCACGGGGGGCAGGCCGAGGCGGAGACGTAAGCCAGTTTGGAATTCTTTAAGTCAGCCCGAGGGGCAAAAGGCGAAAATCTGGAACCAGAGGCAGAGACATGGGCCGCCAGGTTGGAATCCGTCAGATTAGCCCGGGGAGCAAAGGACGGGAAGCAAGACCGAAAGGCGCAGACGCGTGAGCTAGGTTGAATTCGCCAGGTTAGCCCGGGGAACTTAGATTGAATACTAGTGGTGGAAATGTGAGCTGGGGCTGTGTGACTCGCGGAAGCCGCCGTGTGCAGAGAGAGCACGGGGCGTGAATAGATAGGGAACGTGGGGCTAGTGCGAAGGCCGTGGTGCGGGCGCGAAGGGGCGCGGAGACCGCGGAGCGCGCGAAGCTGAGCCGCGCAGATAAGAGAAGCGCGGGCTGAAGCAGCGCAAAGCCGGGAAGCCGCCGCGGGGCGGCGAGGTGCCGAGAAGCAGCCTCGGGGCGGGCGCCGGGAAGCCACAGGGATAAGAGAAACAGAAGTTTAGAAGTGAAATGAGAGAAATAGGAATGCTGGTAGATAGAAGTAAAATAGGAGAAATAGGAATACCTGGAGATAGAGAAATAGAGAAAGGCCTCCCCACAACACAGCAATGAGAGAGCTTGGATTCGGTCTGCCTGATTGGGACGATAAGCACCTGCGGGTGGCTAGCAGCTTATGCGCCGCAGGTCACCGAAGACAGGCACGAATTAACATCAATAAGTCTCCCCACAATACCGCAATGAGAAGGCTTGGATTCGGTCTGCCTGATTAGTAAGGCGGTAAGCACCAGCAGGCAGCTCGACCAGAGTATGAGCTGCAGGTCACCGAAGATAGGCACGAACCAACACTAATAAGTCTCCCCACAAGACGGCAATGAGAAGGCTTGGATTCGGTTTGCCTGATAGGGCTTGTAAGCACCTGCATGCAGTTCTAGCAGAGCAGAGCATGCGCTGCAGGGCACCGAACTCAGGCACGCATCAGCGCCTAAAAACCTCCTCACAACATGGCGAAGAGAGGACCTGGATTCGGTTTGCCTGATTGATAGGACTTGTAAGCACCTGTGGGCAACTCTAGCAAGCAGAGCAGAGTGTGTGCCGCGGGACACAGAAGACAGGCGCATATCAACGCCAAAAAAATAAAAAGAAAGGGGGATCTGTGGGGAGCAACTGGGAGCAACTCAGACTAGACTAAGTTACTGGAATTAAGACTTATTCTATGCATCTGCTCTCCCACAATATGGCGCTGGGAGAGGAGAAAACAGCTTCTACGCAGCTGCCTCTTGCCAACTTGAGTGATGACCGCCAGGAGCTGATCCTGCTCCTGATTGGAGGAGAGCAGCGTACTCGGCGTGTGGGCAGCCGAGTTGGGATTGATGGAAGAGGACTATAAAGGAGGAGAGAGACAACATGCACGGGGAACATCTAAGGGGAACATCTATCTGAAGGAACACCTGTGCAGCCCCCGAGAGAGCCGGCCGGCGGTGTGCCACTCCCCCGCGGAAGTGGGGAAGGTGGCAGGGGGAACCGCCCTTCCACGGAGGTGGAAGGGACGGTAGCCAACCCGGGAAGAACCAGCAGCAAACCCGGGGAGGGCCGAGCAGACGAAAGAACAGCGCAGGGTCCTGTGTCGTTCCTCCACGAAGACGGGGAGCGACACCTGACCAACCACAGGCTAATCAGAATCTCACCTTCTCTTGAATCTTCGCCTTACTTGCTGAAGAAGTGGTCATTTCTTCCCCTGCTATCATGGCCTGTCAGTCAAGGGCTAACCCAGCATGCTTCAGACTGTATGATGGTACTCCAGAAGTTCATGGACAATGGAATTAAAAGATAAGCTTATTTTGTTGCACAGAATATCTGAAATTCAGGTGTACAAGTGATCTTCAGAAAATGTGTGGAACATTTCACATTATGGGAAAACTTGCGTGGATCTAAAAAACATTTTGTACCAAAGTAAAATTATTTTTAATTCCATTTTCTCTATGAACTTATCCCCTTAAGGTTGAGACCGTCTCACAGGTAGGAACAATATGTCATAATCCTGTCCTCTGTGCTGTAATAGAAACTGGCCCCAACTAGACAGTCAGTGAATCATGTGTGTGTTTTGTTATTAAAGATTTTATTTATTTATTTGAGAGACAGAGTTACAGACAGAGGGAGAGACAGAGCCAATCCAAAGCCAGGAGCCAGGAGCTTCTTCTGGGTCTTTCACATGGGTGCAGGGGCCCAAGCATTTGTGTCTCTTTTGCTGCTTTCCTAGACCATAAGCAGAGAGCTGGATCGGAAGTGGAGCAGCCAGGACATGAATCAGTGCCCATATGGGATGCTGGCACCACAGCTGGAGGCTTAACCTACTACACCACAGCACTGGCCCCTGAATCATGCGTGTTTTTTTTTAACTCTTTTTTTTTTCTTTTTTTTTTGGGGGGGGGGGTGGGGGGACAGGCAGAGTGGACAGTGAGAGAGAGAGACAGAGAGAAAGGTCTTCCTTTGCTGTTGGTTCACCCCCCAGTGGCCACCGCGGCTGGCACGCTGCAGCCGGCGCACCGCGCTGATCTGAAGGCAGGAGCCAGGTGCTTCTCCTGGTCTCCCATGGGGTGCAGGGCCCAAGCACTTGGGCCATTCTCCACTGCATACCCGGGCCACAGCAGAGAGCTGGACTGGAAGAGGAGCAACCCGGAAAGAATCAGGTGCCCCACCAGGACTGGAACCCTGGGTGCCAGCGCTGCAGGCAGAGGATTATCCTAGTGAGCCGCAGCGCCGGCCCTGAATCATGTGTTTTAAGAGAAAGATTTTCTCTATTTACCTTTCCTATTAACATCAATAGAGTCTACATCTATAGCAGTAAATGGTTTTTTTTTTTCATTGTAGACAAATCTAAAGAGAGAAAGCATAAAAATACATTTCAAAAATTTAGGGGGCCAGCGCCACAGCTCAGTTGGCTAATCCTCCGCCTGCGGCGCTGGCACCCCAGTTCTAGTCCCAGTTGGGGCGCCGAATTCTGTCCCAGTTGCTCCTCTTCCAGGCCAGCTTTCTGCTGTGGCCTGGGAGTGCAGTAGAGGATGGCCCAGGTGCTTAGGCCCTGCACCCGCATGGGAGACCAGGAGGAAACACCTGGCTCCTGCTTCGGATCAGCGCAGCGCCGATACTTGTTGTATTGTTAGATTGGAAAGATGCAGCATGAAAGAAGTAAAAGAAGTAAAGCCAGAGAAGAAAAAAGAATATTCTCTGGAAGCCAGCCTTCTGCAAGTATTGTCTGCCAGGTTCCCACTGTGTTTTCTACGTGACATGGTGTCAGGTAGAAACATGTGTCAGAGTCTCCAATATATGTTAGGCATTGGAGACCACTGTGCCCCTGCACTTTCTCTGCTCCGTGCCCCATAAGTAATTACAGTAGAATGAGAACTAAGCTTCCATAACTGGTCGATTTTAGTTATTTATGTTAATTTAGGAGCTGAATTCAGCACACATGTGCATGCAATAAAATGCTATCAGCATTCTGTTAGGGTACATACTGTGGAAGAAAAATCAGGTTATAGGAAACAGTGAAAGTTGTATTCCATGTCTTTTGTTTGTTAAATAATTGAGCACTTAAGTCCTCTGTGAGGGACAGGTTTCTCTTAGACATTTCTAGTAAATGAACCCTAACTTGTAGCTTGTGATTCTTTTGTTCCTGCTGTTGTTTCTGGTCTCTTGTACCACAAAGCTAGAGAAGTCAATGGTAACTTTTTATTTTTTAAGAAACAGCATTGGCACATCTCTGAGTCTGTTCTGCCTGGAGGTATCCCATTAGAGCTCTGTGTTTTTCCAGTTTTCTTCTCTGGAGGAGGTGGAAGATTTCATTTCAGGATAACAAATCAGTGGGCCAACTTCTGGTGAAAAGATAACCCTTCAAGATGGTTCTGTGCCTGGCAAATAGGTATGGACTTCAGAGAGTTCATGGAAAACGTGAATTGTGAAAAACTATTTTTGAAAATTATTTAAAAAATGTTTGAACCAAAATAAACTCACCTTTTAATTCCACTTTCTGCGAACTTTCTGAGGTACCCTAATATATTTTAAAACTACTTGGCACATAATAATTAAAAATAGTAAAATATTTTTAATGAAATTATAATTTTTGGAGCATTTACAACAAAATCTAAAGTGTATCTCTGGCCAGCACCTTGGCTCACTTGGCTAATCCTCCGCCTTGCAGCGCCAGCACACCGGGTTCTAGTCCCGGTTGGGGTGCCAGATTCTGTCCCGGTTGCTCCTCTTGCAATTCAGCTCTCTGCTGTGGCCAGGGAGTGCAATGGAGGATGGCCCAAGTGTTTGGGCCCTGCACCCGCATGGAAGACCAAGAAGAAGCACCTGGCTCCTGGCTGCGGATCGGCATGGCCCCGGCCATGGCAGCCATTTGGGGAGTGAACTAACGGAAGGAAGACCTTTCTCTCTCACTGTCTATAACTCTCTCTCTGTCTCTCTCTCTCACTGTCTAACTCTGCCTGGCAAAAAAAAAAATAAAATAAAAATAAAGTGGATCTCTTTGAATCTAGCTCCTCAAATTTGCCCCAGGTTTTATTGAAGGCATTATTAATTTGTGGCAAAAGGAAAACATCCCTGTTTCTTGTGTAGCTGATTTGTAAGACTTTATTTAGTCAATGGTGTCTTTATTCATATCAAGTAAAAGCTCTTTAGCTCTTTTTGATGATATCATCATGTCATCATATGCATTTTTTGGATCTTCCTACTTCCTCTGGTTTTCACAAGGAAAAATATCACCAGCTGTTAGCTCTTAGCTCTGGACTTGCAGTGTCTTGCTGAGGCCCCTGCTGTTGGTAAATTAACAAGCAGTCCAAGTAAACCGGGAAACATTTTATTCAGAGACTAAAAATAAAGCATACCAGAGTCATAGAGGCAGTCATAAAAGCAGATTTAGATTTGCCATAAAAATATGTAGATTTCTAAGGAGATGGCTGAGTGAATGTCACATCCTTCTTCTGGATTGTAAAGTATATTTTGGTGTAAAACATTTTGAAACTTATGCATTTTTTTTTCAAAATATGCATTTTCTATGAACTTTTAGAAGACCCTTCCTGTGCATGGATTTCAAAAAATTTTTGCACAAAAATAAACACTTTTTCATGCTATTTTCCCAAACTTTTTAAAGTATTTCCATATAGACATTTTAAGATATAAAAATCTTTCTTAGTCTATGACCTGTAGTTTACTAACCTCTGGTCTTTATAGTCATTTGTTGAGTCTTGCCTAGTAGCTCTTTGTGAACACATGCTGACTATTATAATTATTAATCCCAATGTTTGCCTGACATCAGAAATGTAAACATGAATGTAAAAAAATCCTTTTCTAAAAGGTCTTACAGCCTTAGGAGGAAAAAGAATACATAAAGGTATTTTATGTATGTGTAGATTATAGTATATTGTGAGGGCTGTCATTGATGTCTAGCAGTGGCATGACTGGGTAAGGTGCTGCACACGGAACATAACCTTATGAGTGCTGCACACAGAACATAACCTTATGAGAGGCCTCAGAAGTTCAGTAAGCAGAAGAGGAAAAGCAGTGCATCTCCCTTGAGGGGGATAATAGTCATTCCTTAATGTAGGACATTTATGGGTGGGACAGAGGTTCCTACTCAGTGAAAGATCTGTTTTCAGATGGTGGCGTAGATAACTTCTGCTCACTGACTTCAAAGAACTTATATAGATTCTGCAGAAACACAGAAGTTAATTTTATAATTATTGTTCCATAATTACAGAGCTAAACCAATATACCAAAAGCATTTGCCTACTTCTTCTGAACACAGATTGTAAAAGGCTGTGGTCACTGGGTAAGTTAGAAATGAAAACACCTAGATTTGGACATGTAAATGGCAAGGTTTAGCGGACTAGGATTCATGCGCACTCTGTTCCATTGCCAGATTTGTTACTTAATGTAATTTTGAGAAAAATCTATGGCCTGTGCTTAATCATATTTAACATGAAGGGTTGAAGGAGATTATTTTTTTCCTTTAAAAAAAACCTTATTTATTTGGAAGACAGGATTATAGAGAGAGAGAAAGAGACAAAGAAGAGAGATGCCATCTGCAGGTTGAAGGAGACGATTTCTAAGGCACCTGCAAGTGCTAGATGATATGACTGTAATTAAAATGCATATTGAGGAGTAGCAGTGCTGGCTAAGAAATTGTGGGATATGTACACCAGGAAATACTACACAGTGGTAAAAAAAAAATGAAATCCGATCGTTTGTAACAAAATGGATGAATCTGGAAAACATCATACTTAGTGAAATAAGCCAGTCCCAAAGGGACAAATACTGTGTGTTCTCCCTGACCTGTGAGAACTAATAGAGCACCTAAAAGGCAGTCTGTACAAGTGAAATTGACACTTGGAGAAGCAATGACTTGAACAGCCCTTGTCTTGACTGTTGAGGAACAGTTTTTTTTTTTTTTTTTCCATGCAAAAGGTCTTAGTTGTTATATTTTGGAGAACTAATTCTTAATTCAAGCATTACATTAGAACTACTTGGGGAGCTTAAAAAAAAAAAAAAAAAAAAAAACAATGTTATGGCCCCATCTCAGACCAGTGAAATCAGAATCTTTGGGGTAGAGCGCTAGCATGTGAATTAAGTTACAGAAACAGAAATCAAATATTGTCAAAAAGTAAATTTTATAAGTTATGTTTTTCAGTTCATTGTGTACTCCATTTTCCAATTCTTACTGGAATTCCTTCTCCAAGCATTATATTCAGCATATATATTTTCATTTTACTAAATCTGGATTTTGTTATTTGCCAAATAAAGGTATAAATCACATACATATAAACCACATTATGACCATAAACTGAAAATTATTTTTTAATATTAAATTTTCATTTCATCCTTAGGCCCCTATAAATAAACAAAAGAAAATCATCTCTTTCATTCTCCAAAAACAATTACAGTATTTCTTCGCCAAGGGTGACCTTTTTTTTATTTTTTCAGAAAATTATGTTATCTCCACAGCAAATACATTACATATTTATTGGCTAAACATGTTAGGTGTTCACTACCATGCTGTCATGTAGCTTGTCAAGGTTGTAAATATTTAAGTCCCTCCTAAACCATGTTCTGCAGAGGAAACAACATTAAGCTGTAGTTGGAGACAGACAGCGAGGAGTTAGCATCCTCTGTGACCCACACAGTGGTGGGACCGATACCAAGAAAAGTGCTGACTTACTCAGTGATGTTAGAAATAGTGATGAGGCATAACTGTTAAACTAAAATGGTATTTTATTATTCCAGTTGTACTAATTTCCTTTTACCACAAGAGGTCCCTAAATCCTGATTGGTACATGCAAGCCATTTTATGTGCGTATCACAGCCACAACATGTGGCTGTTATTTCTGTGACTCCATATTAACCAAAATCTTAATGCAGGCGGGCTAGACTTCTGTTCTACCAAGTGCTGAAAATGTACTTTTTGTCCCAGCCGAACACAGAAAAACACTAGCATCTAAGAATATAAGAGCGATTAAAAGGCTAGAAAGTGAGTTGTGTGGTGTGGCAGTGAAATACAGTTCCTTTAGAGGTTAAGTGAAAAAACAGACTGCTTTGTGAGTTAAGAACAAGACCAGTCTGTTTCACCTCAGGTCTGAATTCTCGGTCTTGTCCTAGCATTCTTAATCTCTTGGTATCATAATTAAACATGATTTCTTTGTGGGATACAGATAAAAAATATAGAAGGATATTTTGAGTGGGAAAACTGGGATGAAACATGAATCAGGTTTTTGTCACTCTGGCTTTGGTTATGTTTAAATCATATTGTCACTTTGAATGTGAATAACCACAAATATCCCTGAGCCTGCCCTTCACTAATTTAGGTATTGCTACCTTGTCTGCCCCTTGCCAAGCAGAAAGATCTATTTCTTGCCTCTAAGATTTGAAATCTCTTTGGGAGATAACTTAATGGGCAAGTAAAATTCACTGTAGTGTGTTCAACATACCTCTTGCTTTGGTTTAGTAGCTTGATCTATTTCAGTAACAAGATAAGTACATATTTGTGTAATTATTTCCTGTTCCTTTAATGGTTTGAGGTTAGAAGAAGGCAACAATAATACTTAACCAGGGGGGCCGGCACTGTGGCTCACTTGGTTAATCCTCCATCTGGGGCGCTGTCATTCCTTATGGGCGCTGGATTCTAGTCCCGGTTGCTCCTCTTCCAGTCCAGCTCTCCTGTGGCCCAGGAGGGCAGTGGAGGATGGCCCAAGTGGTTGGGTCCCTGCACCTGCATGGGAGACCAGGAGGAAGCACCTGGCTCCTGGCTTGGATCAGCACAGCACCGGCCGTGGTGGCCATTTGGGGGGTGAACCAACGAAAGGAAGACCTTTCTCTCTGTCTCTCTCTATGACTCTACCTGTCAAATAAAAAAAAAAAAATACTTAACCAGGGAGCCACTGACCTTTCATAGTAGGCCAACCATTGAGTCTCTATTTATACAAGGCTTATCTATTTTTTGTTCATTTTCAAACTTGTGATCAAAGCAAGGACATGCTTATTATTACTTTAGAATGTAGCCTTCTATCATTAAACTATTATGTTTGCACTCTTCTGAATTAGGCTTATTAATGGATACTAACAAGTAATCTAGATGAAAATTTAAAATACAGTATTCAAATAAGTACCCTTTTTTCCTTTGGATATGGTAACAGTAACTTTTTAATAGTAACATACTTTCACCACTAGATGGCACCAAAATACAAGAACTTGTATGTATGCTTAGCTAAGTAAAAATTAACTTTTTTTTTTAAGATTAACAAGGCTTGAAAAAAACTTTATCTATAACAGGATTACATACAGATGTACAAGATGAGAAATCGCCATATTTTAACTAAAATACGTGTCTAAATAAAGAGCATACATAGAAGTCATTCATTTAACTGGCATTAAAATTGATTTGAGTTTATTCTAATTCTACTTGTCTTCTCCTCCACAAAGAAACCTTTTATTTAATGAGTACAGATTTCCTAAGTACAACTTTAGGAATATAGTGATTCTTTCTGCCATGGCCACCCTCCCACCTCACCTCCTCCTCTCTCCCATTCCCTGTCCCATTCTCCATTTATATTCATTTTCAATTCACTTTATACACAGAAGGTAAATTCTATACTAAGTAAAGATTTGAACAATTTGCACACACATGCAAAAAAAAATGTTTGAAGACAAATTTTACAGTTAATTCTCATAATACAACTCATTGAGACTAGAGATCCTGCATGGGAAGTAAGTGCAAAGTGAACTCTTGTTGTTAATTAAACAATTAACAGTCTTGGGGCCCATGCTGTGGCATAATGCATAAAGCCGCCGCCTGAAGCAGTTCAAGTCTCAGTTGCTCCGCTTCCGATCCAGCTCTCTGCTGTGGCCTGGGAAAGCAGTAGAAGATAGCCCAACTCCTTGGGCCCCTGCACCCTGGTGGGAGACCTGGAGGAAGCTCCTGGCTCCTGGCTTCAGATCAGCTCAGCTCCAGTTGTTGTGGCCATTTACGGAGTGAACCAGTGGACGGAAGGCCTCTCTTTCTGCCTTTGCCTCTCCCTCTCTGTAACTTTCTTTCAAATAAATAAATAAATCTTAAAAAAAATAAAAAATAAAAACACTCTGTGTATGACCTCAGTGATCACCCAAGGTTCTTGACATGAGCTGCCATGGCTCTGGAAGCCTTTTGAATACACAGTCTCTGTCAATATTTAGACAGGGCCATAAGTAGAATGGAAGTCCTCTCCTCCCTTCAGAAAAAAGTACACCCTTCTTTGATGGCCATTTATTTCCACTAGGGTCTCACTCAAGAGATCCTTCATGTAGGACATTTTTTTGCCATAGGGTCTTAGCTTTCCATGCCTGAAATGCTCTCATGGGCTTTTCAGCCAGACCAGATTGCCTTAAGGGCAGTTTTCTGAATATAGAAGTTGTAAGTCTAAATATGTTCATGGCCCTAAACATTGTGAATTTTTTGCTGTCCAACTTTTAAAATTACTTTTGCTTTTTTTTCAGGTGAAATAACCTAGATGACTCCCTTAGCTATAAGTTCTGAGTCACAGCTTCTAAAATTGAGTTGATAGTCTCCCACTCATCAAACTATTCCATTGTTAGCTAGTCTTATTTGTCTCTTAAATTGCCTTCTATTCCCTGAAAAACAGAAAATATATGTTATTTTTTAAGGTCCATTATATAGCTTCTGGGATATTAAGCTACTCAAGAGAATTATTCACAAAGCAAAATATAAGAAGAACACAAGCCTTGTTTTTGTTCTTTATCACCTAATGTCTGAAATATTATTCTCATGTTGTAGCATTTTCTTTCTTTTATGTCATCATTTGGTCTGGTTGTGATATTCTTACAGTGTACTATTTTCTGAATTGAGATACTTGAGGCTGCAAATAATAGGTATACTCAGTGGTTTAAGTTTTATTATTGAGTTGAGTTATTTCACATAGCCAGAAGTCATCCAGAGGTTGGGTGGTATTTCCAGGGGCTCAGTGGCTTAATCAGAGATCTAGTGATGTCATCGGGGACCCAGGTTCCTTTCATATTTCCACTCTACTATCCTTGGTGTGAAACTTGTGCTTTGTGTTGAAGAGAGCTTTGTGTTGCAGTGCCAGATGGAACTTAAAAATGTGAGAAAGCCCAGCAGTAGAAGAGGGGGGCGAGGGGCATGTCCCCCTATGTAGATTTTAATTTATTGGGGGCGGGGCATAATATATTACTCTAGAGTCCCCTGGCAGGAGTTCTCCTTGGGGCTCATTGGCTGTGCCTGGGTCCTCAGCACTCTCCCAATCAAAAGTCCCTGATAGTGGGAGGGAGTTAATCTGACAGTTTCAGACTGGTAGAGAGCCAGGTCCTCCCTGAGCACACAGCCCTTGAAAAGGAAGTTGGGGAATAGCCTTGGGCATTCGGACAGTAATATTTGCTGTCATTCTGTATTGTTTGTTTGATTCACCTACAGACTCTTCTATCCTGCTATTCTTGAAATATAAATTTTTTTTGCTATTACTTCAAGTGTGTGACACTAGACAGGGTAAGCAGGTGTAATCTGTATCCAGTTATTGCAGAGCCTGTCATTCAGTACAAGCTGTTTAATTTATTTCTATGTGTATGTCCTCTTCCTAGCAAATAAAAGAAGTAAGAATTTATATACTCTGTATCTGCCTATTAGTGCTGTCAGGCTCAGAGGACAGTGTTTCTAAAATGCTTTATGAATCTAGTAGCATTTCAACCAAATCTGCCATTGTTTCCTGTGTACCACAATTTTCAAGGCACTGAGTCAAGTGTTATTGATGACACTGCCCAGAATGTCTGAAAACATCGCTATCAGCTGCCTCTCAGCTCGGGCTATACCTGTAGACTCACTGAAGACCCACAGAGGCAGAGCCAGCAGTCCCAGTTCCGTGATTGAAGTCCTTCAGCATTCGCTGTGAACTGTGATGCTTTCTGGCTTGCTTTCCATTTGACACCCCAGCAGCTCTGAGAGGCCATGCAACAGCTCTCCTGGGGTGTGCTGCATCTGATACAGCACTGCCAATAGAGCCAGCTCCCTTTCAGCTGCTTCATGCCAAAGATGTGTTCCTGGTGCTCCATCTGAATATTGCTTCTTCTCTGTGTTCAGCAACTGTGTGTTAAGAAGGAAAGAATATTTATCAATCAATTGATATTTTAAAGGTAGTAAGGTTTTCTCTTACTTAAAAATACTGATGATATTGGGATGAGCATTTGGCTGAGAGTTAAGATGCCACTTGGGAAGCCCACATCTGGTATTGGAGTACCTAGCTTCGAGTCCCAAATCCACCCCCAATTCTAACCTCCTGAAGCACATCCTGAGAAGCTACAGGTGATGATGGCTCAAGTACTTGGCTCATAGCTTTGGCTAGGTGAACCTGTGGATAAGACTCTCTCTCTCTCTCTCTCTCTCTCTCTCAAGTAAATAACTAAAGTATTCTTACTGTTGATACTGTTTATTGTGTTTTCTGCTTTGATAGTTGAACAGTTCTTATTGGATAACCAATTAATATTATGAAGATTATCAACCATCTCGAACTCTTTAACACACAATTATTCTTAGGTGTTTAAATTTAAATGAAAAGTGATCCCTGTTAAATATAAGAGTGGGAATAAGAGAGGGAGGAGATGTACAGTTTGGCACATGCTCACACGGACTTAGCCCTAATGGTAGAGCTAGAAACGTGCCAGGGGATTCCAAATCAATTCTATCAAGGTGGCATGTACCAATGCCATCTCACTAGTCAAAGTGATCAGTTTTAGTTCATAATTGATCATAATGATAGGATTAACTGTCAAAGGGATCACATAAACAGGACTGGTGTCTGCTAATACTAACTGATAGAATTAAAAAGGAGAGAACAATCCAACATGGGAAGCGGGATACACAGCAGACTCATAGAATGGCAGATGCCCTAAACAGCACTCTGGCCTCAGAATCAGCCCTTAAGGCATTCGGATCTGGCTAAAAAGCCCATGAGAGTATTTCAGGCATGGAAAGCCAAGATATTGTGGGAAAAAAAAAAAAAAAAACCCACACACACAAAAACAAAAACACCACCTAAATGAAAGATCTCTGTGAGATCCTAGTGGAAAGAACAGGTCATCAAAGAAGGAGGTACCTTTCTCTGAATGGAGCAGAGAACTTCCACTTTGATTATGGCCTGTCTAAATAAGGTCGGAGTTTGTGAACTCAAAAGGCTTGCATAGCCTTGGAAACTCATGACAAGAGCCTCAGGTGATTACTGACATCATAAATAAGTGTCAGTATTAAACCAACAACGGGAGTCACTGTACACTTGGTCCCCATGTAGGATCTCTGTCCTTAATGTGTAATACCATGTGAATTGACTGTAAAACTACTATTCAAATAGTATTGTATACTTTGTCTATCTGTGTGGGTGCAAACTGTTGAAATCTTTACTTAGTATATACTAAATTGATCTTCTGTATATAAAGATAATTGAAAATGAATCTTGTTGAAGAATGGGATGGGAGAGGGAGCGGGAGCTGGGATGGTTGTGGATGGGAGGGAGGCTATGGGGGGAAAAGCCACTATAATCCTGAAGTTGAACTTTTGAAATTTATATTTATTAAATAAAAATTTAAAAAAGATTATCAACCATCATAATTTTTTAAGTAAAAGGCAAAGTGCTCAAAAAGCATTTAGTATTGCTGTCATTGCTAGATTGTTTGAAGTTGTGTTGATGCTTTTATCTGTAGCTTTGAATGGCATTAACTTGTTTGAAAGTACAGTGAGAAAAAAATATTTTAAAGAGAAATCTCTTGGTGTTTTTATTTTTCAGAAAACTGTGGACTCTATTTTCCAGAAATAAAAAGAGATCCAGGTAGATATTTACATAGTTGTCCCGAATCCGTAAGAAAGTGGCTTCGACAGCTGAAGAATGCTGGGAAAATTCTTTTGTTAATTACCAGTTCTCACAGTGATTATTGTAGACTTCTCTGCGAATATATCCTTGGGTAAGTCATAACCTACTTCGTTTTCACTATTTTATAAATACTGATAACAGATTAGACCAGAGCTTTTGCAGAAGGATTCAGCCATAACCATATCATGATTTTAAGCAATGCTGAGTGATGAGTGGTTTCTTTCTTATACCATACCTCAGCGTCTTCTGGCAGCACCCAGATGTGCTTGGGCACATTTTAGCAAAGTAGTGTTATTGGTGGCCTGTATGCTTGTAACTCATGATGGTCTAAGCTTTGGGTTTTCAGAAGGAGTACATGGCCTTCCATTTTCCATAATTTGGGTTTCTCAGCTTTGGATGGTAATTGAGGGTCATCGAGTTGTAGTTTACTCTCTTCTACAGCTAGCTGGAGTATAAAAGCCACTCCAGCCATCAAGATGGAACCTTTTTTTATCTATTTATTTTTATTTTTTATTTATTTATTTTTTGACAGTTAGAGAGAGAGAGAGAAAGGTCTTCCTTTCTGTTGGTTCACCCCCCAAAGGGCCACTACGGCTGGCACTGCACTGATCTGAAGCCAGGAGCCAGGTGCTTCCTCCTGGTCTCCCATGCGGGTTCAGGGCCCAAGCACTTGGGCCATCATCCACTGCCTTCCCAGGCCACAGCAGAGAGCTGGACTGGAAGAGAAGCAACCAGGACAGAATCTGGCACTCCAACCGGGACTAGAACCTGGGGTGCCAGCGCCACAGGTGGAGGATTAGCCTAGTGAGGAACCTTTTAACACAGCCAGGGAAGGAGTTGGCATCCATGAGAAGCAAAGCAGCGTAAATGCAGTATACTTTAGACAAACATGAATTCCAGCCCTGCTCTGCAACTTAGTATATGCCCTAGGGCAGGACTTGTAAACTCTTTAAGCCTCAATTTTGTCATCTTAAAAACTGGATGAGGGGGATCTTAAAATAACATAGCACTGGTGACATATTAGAGCAGTGGGTAAGTTTCATAAGTGTTAATCCTTATGTCACTTTTGTGGACAGGACCGATGAACATCTATTGTCAGTGCAAGATTCTACCCTGGGCTATGAGAGTTCCAACATTTCCTCCAGTTTCAGAAGGCACAGAACTGCCATGAACATGGAGCAAGTTTTAACCTCAAAACTGACCTCTGCCAATTTTTTTAGCCTCACCATTTCCCTGTGTGGGTTTAATTTGTTCTGTGATAGAATCTGTGAGTTCACTTTCTGCTTTCTGAATAATGCTTAGGCAGGGGACCCTTGAAGTGAACCACGGCTGAAGCCCTGGATACCTTGCCCAGTTGCTCTGGTAGTGAGGACCTTGCTTCAGAGAAAACACACCGCGGTTTAAATTCCTTTTTTATCAGCATAGATAACCAAACTCTTTCTTCTCATCTTAACTTAAATTTAATGCAGAGTTGGTTTGTAAAAATATTCTGGAATGCTGGGTAAATATTGTCTCCACAAAAATACTGTCTGTCCTTTTGGAGAAGGAACACCTTTGCTTTGCCATTCCAAATAATCCTCAGTGTAATGCTAAACACAAGCTAATAATCATCAAGTGTTGCCATCTAAAAATTAACATTGTAAGACTTCACTAATTTTCAAAATAGAGGACCTTCTCATTTTGAGCACTTATCGAAAGATGGCATTTGTCCTACTTTCCATAAACTAATGAATCCTAAACTTGTAGACATGGTTCCCAAATATTTCTAGCTGTTAGGAACTATGGGTCCACTGCTCTCTTAGAATCATGAGAAAACAAGCTGGGCAACTGGTCAATGTGGTACCATTTGGTTTTGGTTTTTGTTATGTTTATAATTTAAACAGTTCTCAGGAAGACTAGTGCTCAACCACCTTCTGTCTCCAGGGTTTCACTCACATTAAAATGTATAAGATATAAAGCAGGTAAAAGTTGACAGGAAGATAAGAAATGGTGCTGTGGTAAAATAGACAAAGATGAAGTTCTGTTTGTTATGGTCCTTTTGTAATTCCTTAAAGTTAAAGTTATGAAAAACATTGCTTTTCAGGAATGATTTTGCAGATCTTTTTGACATTGTGATTACAAATGCATTGAAGCCTGGTTTCTTCTCCCATTTACCAAGTCAGAGGCCTTTCTGGACACTCAGTGAGTGATATTTTGTTTCTTTTTTTGTCCTATACCCCAGGTGCAACATGGTGTCTTCTTTCCTCTAGTGGTGGGAAAAAAAAAGATAAAAGACCTATGTTTATGTTAAATTTTGCTCTACCACTTAATATCATTATTTGTTTGCATATCAGTCTCCCCCTGACTTTAAAAATGAAGTACAGGGTCGGGGTTGTGGTACAGAAGTTAGGCCACTGCCTAGGATGCGAGCATCCCTTATCTGAATGCCTGATTCAAATACCAGCTGATCCACTCCCAATCCAGCTTCCTAGTAGGCATCAGACGATGGATGAAGTACTTGGGCCCCTGCTACTACCCAGATGGCCCAAGTCCTTGGGCCCCTGCATCCAAGTGGGCGACCCAAAGGAAACTCCTGGCTCCTGGCTTCGGATCGGCACAGCTCCAACTGTTGAGGCGAGGCCAATTGGGGAGTGAACCAATGGATGGAAGATCTCTCTCTTTCTCTGCCTCTCCTTTATCTGTGTAACTATGACTTTCAAAATAAATAAAGAAATCTTTAAAAAAAAACACATCAATAAGAGAAAGCAGTATACATTAAATATATACCATTTTAAAAAGATTTATTTATTTATTTGAAAGATTTACAGAGAGAGAGATCAGTCTTCCATTTGCTGGGTCATTCCTCAAATGGCTGTAATAGCCAGGGTTGAGCCAAGCCAAAGCCAGGAGTCAGGAGCTTCATTCAGGTCTCCCATGTAGGTGCAGGGGCCCAAGGCCATTTTCTGCTGCTTTCTCAGGCACATTAGCAGGGAGGTGGATCAGAAGTAGAGCAGCCAAGATTCGAGCCAGAGCTTATATGGGATGCAGGCATTACAAGCTGCATCTTAACTCACTATGCCACAATGCTGGCCCCAACAAATACAAATTTGATGCATTTATAAAATATATGATAATTCATATATGCTATTTAACACATGTTACCTCACATACTTATTTTTTCTCATGAGAACTTAAAATCTCATAGCAACTGCCAAGGAGATAATATGTTGTGAATAACTGTTATCTCTGGTGTGTACTAGATCTCTTGAATATACTTCTCCTGTCAAACTGAAATTTTGTGTCCTATAACCAATATCATCCCAGTCCTCCTAGCCCACAGCCTCTGGTAACCATCAGTTTACTCTTTATTTCTGAGTTTGACTATTTTACATTACACATATGAGATCATGTATTTGTCTCTCTGTGCCTGCATGTATCACTTAAAATCATGCCCACCAGATTTATCCATGTTACTGAAAATAACGATTTATTTTTTTAAGCCTGAGTCATATTCCACTGTGTTTATATAACACATTTTCTCCATCTGTTAATCCTCTGATAGAGACTTAGGTTGAATCCATATCTTGGCTTTTTTTTTTAATTTTTATTTATTTATCTATTTATTTGTCTTCCTTGCCGTTGGTTCACCCTCCAATGGCCACCATGGCCGGCGCGCTGCGGCCGGCGTACCGCGCTGATCTGATGGCAGGAGCCAGGTGCTTCTCCTGGTCTCCCATGGGGTGCAGGGCCCAAGGACTTGGGCCATCCTCCACTGCACTCCCTGGCCACAGCAGAGAGCTGGCCTGGAAGAGGGGCAACTGGGACAGAATCCGGCGCCCCGACCGGGACTAGAACCCAGTGTGCCGGTGCCGCAAGGCGGAGGATTAGCCTAGTGAGCCGCGGCGCCGGCCATATCTTGGCTATTATGATTAATTCTGTAATGAATATGGGAGTACCGATGTCTCTTCAACATGCTGATTTCATTTCCTTTGCATATATATATAATACACAGTATTGGCGTTGGTAAGTTATATGATATAAAAATAAAATATATAAAACACATTAGTAGGATTGGTAGGTTATATGATACTTCAGTTTTTAATATTAAAACAAATCTCCATACTATTTCCATAATGGCTGTTGCGATTTACATTGCCATTAACAGCATACATGGGTTCCTTTTTCTCTATATCTTCTCTAGCACTTGCTGTCTTTCTTCTTTTTGCTAATAGCTGTTTTAATCAGTGTGAGGGATTATGACTTTAATTTAAAATAAATTTTTTCATATAACTCTTGGCCCTTTCTATAACTTCTTTTGAGAAATGTCTATTTAAGTCCTTTGCATATTGTTTAATCAAGTTGTTTTCTTACTATTGCGTTTCTGATATATTTGGGATATTTATGCAAAGATATTTTCCATTCTATAGGTTTTCTCTTCACTCTTGTTTTCTTTGCTGTGCAGCTTTCTAGTGTGATGTAATCTCTTTGTCTGTTCTTGCTTTTGTTATTTGTACTTTTAGGCTCCTCTCCAGAAAAATCTTATAAAAATTAGTTTTAAAAAGTAGTCTTCTGCTTTTCAGTCTTTTCTGTAGTTGTGGAGATAAAAAAATCTTGAACAGTGAAGTAAGACCCATAGTCCTACCCCCATTCTAAGTGACCACTGTAAAATGCCCAGGGACCTCAGAACATAGGAGATTTCATGATTTTTGTACCCATATTAGAAAAGCTTGCCTCAGTTTTTTCATATCCAAGAGAGAGTGGACTGGAAAAATCCTATAAGTTTCTTTTTAGCCCTTATTTTCTGGGGCTCTGACAAAATATTCCAGTGGATTATAACAATGAATAATCGAGTTTTTAGAGTTACACAAAGAGTTGATTCCATTAGATTACGAAATGATCACCAGAACTATTAACAATTAAGGATCATACTGCTATTTGAAAATGCCTGGTTCATTATGTTTTTAGTGTTTGTCTTGCTGCTGGTTCTGATTCCCAGCCACTTCTCACTGCTTTATCTTCATTTGCACCACTGGTTTCCATTCACCATCCTCTATACGTGGTGAAGCTCTGTATCTGGCTCTCCTCGCTTCTCCAGTTGTCCTTCCACCTCTACCGCACAGATGATTTTAACCCATCCATCACTGACTCCCACTTCCTTGCAGTTTGGCTTCACTTTTATCTACAGAAGCCTATTTCTGTCTTCTGAATTCTCTGCACCCCAGAGCACAAGTCACACGAAATTTGATGCGCATGTAACAGTTTGTAAAGCACTCCGCCCCGCGCGCCACCATCTTAGCACACCGCTGTTCCCCTAGCCTGTAATAACATTAGTAAGCTTTCCGAGTGGGCTTAACCAAGTTAGAAAAACCAGTCATTGTCCATCACGCTCTCCCTTCACATCTAACCTGGATTTCAGTTTTCCCAGGTTTGTCACCACTGTGTTCCTACCACAGCCCTCACCATCCCTGGTACGAACTGGCACGCCAGACCCTTGGTCCTAGTCGATCTCCTCGGCTCCATGAGCCCTGTCACCTCAAGCCGTGCCCCACTGCAGTTACTGTTATGGTACAACGCGAGAACTGTGAGTCCGCCATTACAACCTCCAGCGATATGGAAATTAAGTCAACTGATTAAAATCACAGGAGTGAAATAGAGGCTGGTGAGCTTGCTGGGCTGCCAGGCATGACGAGCCAATCAGGGAGCACAGTGTGTCCCCCACGAGTGGCACAGACTTGACGTCAGCAGTTGTCATGGTAGCAAAGGGAGGACAGGGATGCCAGGGCTGGGGATGCTGAACCCCTGCTGCCAGTCTGAACCCTCCAAAGGCTGAAGGATAGTTTGGGGGCCCAGAGCCCCTTAGGCAAACTGTTCGTTACCACATGTCTGCGTGACCCAGATCCTTTCCAGTGCTTCGGGTTATCAGTAGGAGCAGGAAGGGGCTCTCTGTGTTGCATTATAAATTTCACTGGGATCAGCACAGTTCCAGCCGTTGCTGGAAGTCCACAATGGCCAGAGCTGAGCCAATCCAAAGCTAGGAGCCAGGAGCTTCTTCCGGGTCTCCCATGTGGGTGCCAGGGTCCAAGGGCTTGGGCCATCTTCCACTGCTATCCCAGGCCTTAGCAGAGAGCTGGATCAGAAGAGGAGCAGCCAGGACTCGAACCAGCACCCATATGGGATGCTGGAGCTTCAGGCCAGGGCTTTAACCACTGCGCCACAGCACTGGCCCCTGTCACTTTTTTACAACAATGGGAGATGCCTATAAATAGAGGACTATTAAATAAGTCATGGAACATGCCTAGGATAGAATAAGATGCATCTTTTTAAATATTTATTTGAGAGAGAGAGAGCACTCTCGTCTGCTGGTTCACTCCTCAGATGCCCACAACAGCCAGGACTGAAGCCAGGATCTGAAAACACAGTCCAGGTCTCCCACATGAGTAGCAAGAACCCAATTACTTGAGCCATCACTGCTGCCTCCCAGAGTCTGCACAAGCAAAAGCTGGAGTCAGGAGCCAGAGCCAACCATTGAACCCAAGTAGTTGGACATCGGACACAGTTGTCTTAACTGCTAGATTAAATGCCTGCTCCCAAAATGTGTTTCTTTTTCAAGAAGAGGCAGATCACAAAGTCATAACTATAAAATAGTGGGTTTTTTTTTTTGTTTTGACAGGCAGAGTGGACAGTGAGAGAGAGAGATAGAGAGAAAGGTCTTCCTTTGCCATTGGTTCACCCTCCAATGGCCGCTGTGGCCAGCGCGCTGCGACCGGCGCACCGTGCTAATCCGATGGCAGGAGCCAGGTACTTATCCTGGTCTCCCATGGGGTGCAGGGCCCAAGCACTTGGGCCATCCTCCACTGCACTCCTTGGCCACAGCAGAGAGCTGGCCTGGAAGAGGGGCAACCGGGACTAGAACCCGGTGTGCCGGCGCCGCAAGGCGGAGGATTAGCCTAGTAAGCCGTGGCGCTGGCCTATAAAATAGTTTTAAAAATAGGAAATTTCAGGCCGGCACTGCGGCTCACTAGGCTAATCCTCCACCTTGCGGCGCCGGCACACCGGGTTCTAGTCCCGGTCGGGGCACCGGCTTCTGTCCCGGTTGCCCCTCTTCCAGGCCAGCTCTCTGCTGTGGCCAGGGAGTGCAGTGGAGGATGGCCATTGGAGGGTGAACCAATGGCAAAAGGAAGACTTTTCTCTCTGTCTCTCTCACTATCCACTCTGCCTGTCAAAAAAAAAAATAAAATAGGAAATTTCAGAAACACAGATTATACCAATATTTGTATTTAAGAGGCAGGAAGTCTGGTTTGCTAGGGCTGCTAGAACAAAAAAGCATAGACTAGGTGGTTTAAACAACAGAAATTTATCTTTTCACGGTTCTGCAGACCTGAAGTGTTTCCCTCTTTTCCCCTTGGTTTGTGGATGGTACTTTTCTCCCTGCGTTTTCAGATAGTCTTTGTTCATTCGGTGTTTATCTACGCCTTCATCTCCTCTTCTTTGAAAACAGTATATCGGATTGGGGCCCATCCTAATAGCCCCATTTTAACTTAATCACTTCTCTAAAGACCCTGTCTCCAAATACAGTGATATTGAGGAATTCTGAGGTACTGGGGAGTGGGACTTCAACATATGAATTTTGGAGGAAGGCAGTTCAGCCCATACCAGGTTCAGAGAGATGTTCAAATTCATCCAATTATATGCTTTAAATTTGTGCAGTTTATTGTATGTTGTTTTTTCCTCAAAAATGTTAAAAAGTAGAGGAAAAGAATAGATATTCATTTTTTAAAGATTTATTTATTTATTTGAAAGTCAGGGTTACAGAGAGAGAGAGGAGAAAGAAATCTGTCCACTGGTTCACTGCCCCTTTCTTTGGCCATAACAGCCAAGGCTGGGCCAGGCCGAAGCCAGGAGCCAGGAGCTTTTTCCAGGTCTCCCACAAGGGCAGCAGAGGCCCAAACACTTGGACCATCGTCCACTGCTTTTCTCAGGCTATTAGTAGGGAGCTGGATTGGAAGTGGAACAGCCAGGACGCAAACCGGTGCCCGTATGGAATGCTGGTGTCACAGACAGCAGCTTTGTCTGCTACACACAATGCCGGCCCCTCATATTTTTTTTTTTTTTTTAATTTTTGACAGGCAGAGTGGACAGTGAGAGAGAGAGACAGAGAGAAAGGTCTTCCTTTTGCCGTTGGTTCACCCTCCAATGGCCGCCGCGGCTGGCGCGCTGCAGCCGGCACACCGCGCTGATCCGATGGCAGGAGCCAGGAGCCAGGTGCTTTTCCTGGTCTCCCATGGGGTGCAGGGCCCAAGCACCTGGGCCATCCTCCACTGCACTCCCTGGCCACAGCAGAGGGCTGGCCTGGAAGAGGGGCAACCGGGACAGAATCCGGCGCCCCGACCGGGACTAGAACCCGGTGTGCCGGCGCCGCTAGGCGGAGGATTAGCCTAGTGAGCTGCGGCGCCGGCCTTATATTTGTTTTTAAATGTATAAAATAATGTTGTCTTTTGCAAAAGAAATGAGCACATAGCAAGAATTCAAAACTGAGACTTTGCTTTAAAGTAGTTTTTTCTTTTTTTTGGGGGGGATTCAAAAAAGAGCTCTTCCATCTACTATTCACTCCCCAGCAACCAGGGCTGGGCCAGGTCAAAATGAGAACACCAGAAATCATCTGGGCTTCCCATGTGGGTTGCAGAGACTCAAGCAATTGAGCTATTGTTTGCTGCTTCCCAGGATGTGCCATAGCAAGAAGCTAGATTGGAAGCAAAGGAGCAGGAACTCAATCCAGGCACTCTGATAAGGGATGCTGGCAATATGTGATAAGTGATTATGTAACCACTGTCAAATGCCCACCTCAAAATTGAGACTTTAAACATATGTAAATGTATTACTGATTTTTTTAGACCACAGAAATACCTAATTTTTAAAATGCTAATAAGATAATAACACCAAGAGCTTTGGGCACTTGGGGAAGGCAGAAGGCTTCTAGGCTGAGGTCGGTGTCCAGCACAGACTTTTCCTGTACGTTCTGCTCACTTCTGTGTATTCTAGGATATTAGCTGTAGCCTTGACTATAATTTCTCCATATTTATTTTGTGGCAATATTGTTTATGTGATCCAAAGGGATCACATAAACAAGAATAGTGTCTGCAAATACTAGCTGATAGAATAAAAAAGGGAGAGAATGAGCCAACATGGGAAGTGAGATACACAGCAGACCCATAGAATGGCAGATGTCCTAAACAGCACTCTGGCCTCAGAATCAGCCCTTAAGGCATGTGGATCCAGCTGAAAAGCCCATGAGACTATTTCAGGCATGGAAAGCCAAGACACTCTGGGGAAAAAAAAAAAAAAAAAAAAAAAACCTAAATGAAAGATCTCCGCGAGTGAGATCCCAGTGGAAAGAATGGGTCATCAAAGAAGGAGGTACCTTTCTCTGAAGGGAGGAGAGAACTTCCACTTTGACCATGGCCTTGTCTAAATATGATCAGAGTCGGTGAACTCAGGAGGCTTCCATAGCCTTGGCAGCTCATGACAAGAGCCTAGGGTGATTACTGAGGCCATAAACAAGAGTGTCAATTTGTTAAGTCAACAACAGGAGTCACTGTGCACTTACTCCTCATGTAGGATCTTTGTCCTTCGTGTGCTGTACATTGAGATTTAATGCCATAACTAGTACTCAAACAGTATTTTTCACTTTATGTTTCTGTGTGGGAGCAAACTGTTGAAATCTTTACTTAATGTATGCTAAACTGATCTTCTGTATATAAAGAGAAATGAAAATGAATCTTGATGTGAATGGAAGGGGAGAGGGAGTGGGAAAAGGGAGGGTTGCGGGTGGGAGGGACGTTATGGGAGGGAAGCCATTGTAATCCATAAGCTGTACTTTGGAAATTTATATTCGTTAAAAAAAATTAAAAAAAAGATTTATTATTCATTCAAAAGTCAGAGTTACGCAGAGAGAGGAGAGGCAGAGAGAGAGAGAGAGAGGTCATCCATCCGATGGTTCATTCCCCAGATGGCCGCAACGGCCAGAGCTGCGCTGATCCGAAGGCAGGAGCCAGGTACCTCTCTCTGGTCTCCCACACAGGTACAGGAGCCCAAGGACTCGGGCCATCCTCTGCTGCTTTCCCAGGCCATAGCAGAGAGCTGGATTGGAAGTGGAGCAGTCAGGTCTCGAACTGGCACCTATATGGGATGCCGGCACTTCAGGCCAGGGTGTTAACCCACTGCGCCACAGCGCAGACCCCATGGTTTTCTTCTTTTTAAATAAGGAAATAAAAAAGATTTTATTTTATTGTAGTAAAACATAACTATATCCAAAAGCAAATTGCATTTTCCATGTAAGTTTTAGTTTGATTTACTATTTGCCTATTGATTATGCCTTTAGTTCTTTAACCCTTAAGTTGCTTCTCAGTTTTTTGATAAATTACAGGCCATAGGAACATCTACATTCATCTACTATGAATTTTCCTTTTTTGTAATTAGCTTCGAACCCAAACATCTGTTAGTCATTAGCTTAAAAGGTTTAAAGAATGTTTTGGATCTCTTATAAGAGTCCAAAGTGCATTCTAAAGCCTCCCTTCTTTTCATTATCCATCAGTGACTCGTTTCTGAGACAGATAGATGGCCATAAGTTGCACTGAATCTGGGCGTATATCAAAATGCATAGGGGGTTCACTGGAACTCCGTAGAGGGTAAGCTTTGTTAGCTGGTGGGTATGCTCAGGAATGCCACATAAAAATTTCTTTTGTGCCAAATTCTTTTTTGTTTTTAGTGGTACCATGAACCACATTCAAGTCCAGGAATGCAAATTCAGAGGTGATTTCTGGGGGCTATCCTCATATTGTGTCTCTGAGGCCCTCTGAAAATTAAGGAAATAAAAGCTATTCTGGGCCTGGGTGTGACTGAAACAATCAGGCCACTATAGGCAGATTCCTTAACTATTCTTCTGTCGGTTACTTGACCTATAACTTCTTGAAAGGATAGCTGCTAAGACTTCTTTTACACACAGTGTGGCAGACACTTTCCAAGTGCTCATCTCTATTAATGAACTCATACAACCACTCTATGAGGTAAGGATTGTCATTATCCCCATTTTAAAACAGGAAACAAGTCTGTCACCCTTTATCCTCTTTGTGCTACTTTATTTTTATTGTATATTGTATTTACTGTCTTCTAAAATATTTTTAACCAAATAGTCAATGTTCTTTTTTTTTTTAACTTTTATTTAATGAATATAAATTTCCAAAGTACGACTTGCGGATTACAATGGCTTCCCCCCCATATCGTCTCTCCCACCCGCATCCCTCCCCTTTCCCACTCCCTCTCCCCTTCCATTCACATCAAGATTCATTTTCGATTTTCTTTATATACAGAAGATCAGTTTAGCATACATTAAGTAAGGATTTCAACAGTTTGCTCCCACACAGAAACATAAAGTGAAAAATAATAGATGATTTTTTTTAAATGATGATGAAATCAGATCAGACCTATTGTCATGTTTAATCCCAGTGAGAGTCAAGTTGGGAATTGATCATTTCTTTTTTTTTTTTTTACAGAAGATCAGTTTAGTATGCATTAAGTAAAGATTTCAACAGTTTGCACCCCCATAGAAACACAAAGTGAAATATATTGTTTGAGTACTCGTTATAGCATTAAATCTCTATGCACAGCACATTAAGGACAGAGATCCTACATGAGGAGTAAGTGCACAGTGACTCCTGTTGTTGACTTTACCAATTGACACTCCTGTCTATGGCTCACTAGGCTAATCCTCCGCCTAGCGGCGCCGGCACACCGGGTTCTAGTCCCGGTTGGGGCGCCGGATTCTGTCCCGGTTGCCCCTCTTCCAGGCCAGTTCTCTGCTGTGGCCAGGGAGTGCAGTGGAGGATGGCCCAGGTGCTTGGGCCCTGCACCCCATGGGAGACCAGGAAAAGCACCCGGCTCCTGGCTCCTGCCATCGGATCAGCGCGGTGCGCCGGCCGCAGCGTGCCGGCCACGGCAGCCATTGGAGGGTGAACCAATGGCAAAAGGAAGACCTTTCTCTCTGTCTCTCTCTCTCTCACTGTCCACTCTGCCTGTCAAAAAAAAAAAATATATTCAGTGTTCTTAACCAAACAGGTTTTTTTTAAAAGATTTAGTTATTTATTTGGAAGGCATAGTTACAGAGAGGCAAAAGCAGAGAAAGAGAGAGAGAGGTCTTCCGTCTGCTGGTTCAGTCCCCAGTTGGCCACAATGGCCGGTCAGAAACCAGGAGCCAGGAGCTTCTTCTGGGTCTCCCACGTGGGTGCAGGGGCCCAAGGACTTGGGCCATCTTCTGCTGCTTTCCCAGGCCATACCAGAGAGCTGGACTGGAAGAGCAGCAGCCGGGACACAAACTGGTGCCCATATGGGATGCTGGCCCAGCACTGCGGGCGGTGGCTTTACCCACCTATGCCTACTATGCCACAGCACCGGCCCCACCAAACTTTTAAAAATCAATGTCCTCATTGCATTTCTTGCAGGGCACATTGTTAATATTATTGTGAAAATAGAAATTCACGTAGCTGTTTTCTGCAGACCATGAAAAGAAGAATGGTACCTTATCTAAATAGGGTAAATGGATTTGGACTTACATAAACATTATGGTTGAGACTTCCTGACTTGTTTCCACTGAACTGTACAGCTTCCACCTGAGCTCTGTTGCTTTCCTGGTCTTTGTTGCTCTCTGCTGCTGGGATTCATTGCTTTCTGAATCCCACAGGTTCCTGGCTTTGGAATTTCTGCCAGACCATTGAAGCTGCCCCACATGGGTTCATTCCTCTTCATGGGAGCTTCCAGTGTAAGGACTGGAAACATGGAAGGGTGGGGATGTTTCTATGAAGTGCACTCTTCTGGTTTAATGTGAGCTTTTTACTTAAGGTAACTGTAACATTTCAGAAATGATAATTCTATAGATATTCTTGGTTTTTTAAATAGGCAGTAGAAAGTCCCCCTTCCCATTATCCTTACAAAGTTTGCATCTGCATATCAAATATAAATATGCTTTTGAGAATATTTCTGTAAATTATTCATTTTCTAGTTGCCATCAAACACATTTATTTACATAGCAAAACATTCTGTACTACTTATGGACAAAGAGACAAAATAATAACTTTTCACTGTTTCTTCAGTAATGTGTGAGATCTTCTTAGACTATTCTAAAGTTAGACTAATATGTTTGGTTTATGATCTGTTATTTAGAGATACTGTGATTTTCGTTTGATGTACAGAGAAGGTTTTTTTTAAATGGCTTCTGATACAGCTGTCTGCTAATGGCCTGGGAAGGCAGCAGAGGATGACCTAAGTCCTTGGGCCCTGCACCCACGTACGAGACTCGGAAGAAACTCCTAGCTCCTGGCCCCAGCCTGGCCCTAGCCCCAGCTGTTGCCCCCATTTGGGGAGTAAGCCAGCAGATGGAGGATCTCTGTCTGTCTCTCCTCTCTCTCGCTGTAACTCTTTCAAATAAATAATCTTTTTAAAAAATGGCTTCTGAAATGGCAGCAAGATAGGTTTAAATATGTCTTGACCAAAGCCAGTTACCATGATGTAGTTTTAAATATCTATAACTAGGTTTCAAGAATTCCTTGTTCAATATATCTAGGTTATATAGAAATTCACCTCATCTTATATTGTGATATATTTAGCTCATTTTTGTTGTAAGATTAATAAGTTACATTCCATTTCAGTTATGGTAACCAAGAGTTAGTTTGTAAATCTTAAACCCTCTGGCACCACGTTCAAGGCAGTTTGTGTTATGAGCTATGCAGAGATGTAGGGTGGTTGTCTGTTACTCTTACACACAGTTACTTTAGGGAAAACTAGACTTTAGTTGAAGGTACTAACAGTGCTAGAGATGCATTTTTTATCAGTGACCCTAGCTTTGTCTAGACCCTTTGTTTCCTCTCCATTCTTTCCTGCAGCTGATTCACAGCAAAGCTAATGAAAGTTAAGCTTTAGGACTACCCCTCCCCCAATGTGCCCCTTTCAAGCCATGGCAGGAATCCTGACAATTTTGTATTTATTGTCTTAGAGAGGACCCTTCTAATTATATAAGCTTCTGGCCCTGCAGCACCACTTCTGTATATAACATATGATTGATATCATTAGGATCCTTCTCAGAAGCAGCACAGAGAAAAAAAAAGTGTAAAAAGAAACTGTACTTTTCTGAAATATGGAATCATGCCATTAGTAATTAATGTGGGACAGTAAAAGAGATTTAGAGAATCTTTTTTTTTCTAAACAGCATCCATAGTTCTACCAGGAAGCAACGAAGTCTCTGTGGTATAACACTATTTTTATCAAACTTTATTCAATCTTCCTTTATTGTCTTGCTGGTGGGCAGATTGCCTTCAGCTTTTGGCCTGTGTTCAAAGCATATGAGAGCTGGCAAGATGCATACCAGCCCTGCATTAGCCCATAGGGCAAGAAAGGTGCTTGGAGAAGACAGCTTGAAAGATTCTGCAAATTTATGATTTGGCATCACATAATCCCAGGATGCAACTGGGAAAAAGCAATTGAGGCCCCTCAGGTACAAAATTTAAGCCTGGATTTAATATACAAGTGATAAAAATCTATGTACCCTACCCCCAGTTCCAAAACATGAGACCGAATGATGTTGTTTATTAAACCATTTTGCAAAAGTAGGATCATAGCATCAAGGAGACAGCTGTCTAATCACTGAATAAATCATGAGCTTTGAGATATTGGGCAAAATAAATTCCCTAAGCCGCCTTTTCCCCAATTAAGAAGGTCATAGAGAGGATTTAAAAATATATGACTCATGAAGTGCTTATAAGAGCTGTTCACTGAATGCTAGCTCCATTCCCCCACATGGTTCCTCTTATGTACATGGCCTGCAGCCATGTGCTGAGTGTGGTCTGCCAGCCAAAGTACTCTCACTTGATTAAAAGTATATGCTTGTCAAACTCTATTTTCAGAGAATGATGAGGAGCAGGAGGTACTGCCATCTCTGGATAAGCCTGGGTGGTACTCCCAAGGGAATGCTGTCCAGCTTTATGAACTTCTGAAGAAAATGACTGGCAAACCTGAACCCAAGGTATTTTCTCATTGAGACAGTCCTTGATGCCACTTGAAGAAGTAAACAGTTGTAAACTGAAACCATAATTTTAAGTGCATTCAGTTTAGTCACCCATGGAGGGATCATCTACCTCTGTCATCCAGCTAAGTCTGTCCTCTTCCCTCTTCTGATTAAACAGGCTAAATAAGTGTTTACTTTGCTGTTGTATCCTGAGTCCCTATCCATGACAGAGAAGAACAAGGATTCTAAGCATGTGGGCACAGATATAGGAAGTACACAAGATTAGTGTGTGGTATGCGTAAGGAGTGATGTCCTGGTAATTGTCCACCAAAAAACTTTTTGTGTGTAAAATAATAACTGAAATTACACTACATATTTGTCTAAAGATATCCTGATCACATTGTTAATGTTGGACAATGGTGCTTTTTTAACAGTTGAACCCTGTCTTCCAAAAATATTTACCAGGAGCCCCATGAACAGGAGAAATTATTAGGTAACTGAGCCCTACTCCATTGGCTCCCACAATGCCACAGTCACTTGGACCCCTGAGAGGTTTAGTAGATGGAGCATCCTGACATGGAAGCTCTAGTTTATATCTCTTCACTGCATTTTCCCATCTGTAAATTGAGGGGTGTGGACTAGATCAGAGCTTTCCAGATTCTGCATGTGCAGTCCCACCCTCAGATGTTCTTTTTCAGTAGATCTGGGATGGGGCCCAGAAACTGCTTTGAAGAGTGGTTGTGGTACACACTTTTGATCATGTGTAATCCACTGTCACAACAGTTTTAGTTGTAAACATAGTATTTGTAAACAGACAGGTTCACCTCTTTGGGATGACAGTCTTCTGCCTTTCTTCTGCCTGAAAATGGGTTGCATAACTTCTTAACACGAAATGGAACAAGTTGATGGTCAACTGTGGAGTTAGAGAAGTTTAAGATGTGTATGCAGTTTATATTTGCATATTCCCATGTCTTGTGAGGTGTTTCCTTTTGTCTTCCCTGGAATGACCACCACTGCCTTTCACAATTCTTGTGCCTCAAACAGAATTTGCTGTCTGACTTCTAGGTGGTTTACTTTGGTGACAGCATGCACTCAGATGTTTTCCCAGCCCGTCACTATAGTAATTGGGAGACAGTCCTCATCCTGGAGGAGCTCAGAGGACAAGAAGGTGGGAATCCGGAGGAGTCAGAGCCTCTAGAGAAGAAGGGGAAATTCGAGGTAAGGCTTCCCAGCAGCCCTTTCCTTTAAAAAAAAAAATGACCTTCAAAATTATCTTGGTCTGACAATATATCCTCACATCTCTGTAGTTTGTTTTTGAGGCGGTATTTATATGGATGGGCTCATCCTTAGCAAATGTTTTAGGCCAACTTTGTTGATTTTTCTGTTTTATATAAAATCTTGCATCTTCCTGCATATATTTAAGGGCAAATGAAACAATCAGATTTCTTTTTTCAAAAATTACCTTTTAACCACAACTTAGAAAAGTCAGATTATTTTAATATATAAGTTCAGGTCTGTTCCTCTACGGTTACACGTTCATCACAAAGGACAAAGCACATCAAAATCAGGCAGTCTGTGCAGTACCTCCTAGGAATATAGACTCTTTTCTGCTTCCTTGTGGAGCTGGTCCAGCCAGGGAAAGCAGTCAATAAAGAGCAACAAAGAAATCACCCTGTGAGGATTATTCTGTTTGTCTTGTGATTGTTAAGAAAAACCTAATTGGGTTTTTCCATTCATATATCAAGCACATTATATACAGGCATGGTCTTTTAGTTGGTGCAAAGCCTGAATATAAAACAATTTAATTCTGTGTTTCCAGTTATTTTATTCAGCCTAAATGACCTTTCAAAACTATAATCAAAAACCAAAATAACCTGATCAGTTCAAGATTGGTGCTGTGAAACAAAATATTTACATCTACTACATGCAGTGGAAATTAATGTTTTGTTTCACTTAGGTCTGAATTAATTTCCTTAGATATTTTTAATAATTTCCATTCTAGATAAAAGCATCTGGAGTTAGAAGATCACTTTCACTTCCCTCATTTGTAACAGGAAGCTTAAGATAAAGACAGAGAGGACATCGCAAATGGAACTTTAAAGGTTTAAACACAAAACTTTAGCTAAAATCTTGGTACATCAGTTGATTATCCACTGCAGTATATTGGAGCATGACAGATAAGCAAAATATGGTACATTTTAATAATTAAAGTAAGCCTAGTTAAGGAGACCAAGGAACAGTTTCTCTTAGTTTATTTTTGTCTGTAGAACTAAAAATCTGTTCATTATACTTACAATTACTTGAACAGTCTCAATTCCATCCGACTAGACTTACATCAAATGAAAGAGATCTTTTCTTCAGACCCTTTCATTGGTATTTTCACCTGTTTCTTCATTAGAACTAAAAACAAAAAGGCATTTGCAACTTTTTAGAATAATTTGTTATAGGAGCCTAGCATTGTGGAACAGCAGGTTAAGCCACAGCCTGCAACACCGACATCCCATATGAGCACCACTTTGAGTCCCAGCTGCTCCACTTCCTATCCAGCTCCCTGCTAATGCACCTGGAAAAGCAGTGGAAGATGGTTCAAGCGCTTGGGCCCCTGTACCCACACAAGAGAACCAGATGGAGTTCCAGGCCCCTGGTTTCGGCCTCACTCAGCCCTAGTCATTGCAGCCATCTAGGGATCTCTCTTTCTCTCTGTCTCTACCTCTCTCTGTAATACTACCTCTCACATAAATAAAGATAAAATATTTTAAAAAGCCAGGGGGCTGGCACTGTGGCATAGTGGGTGAGGCCACCGCTGCAATGCCAGCATCCCATATGGACATGAGTTCAAGTCTCAGCTGTTCCACTTCCACTCCAGCTCTCTGGAATGGCCTGGGAAAGCAGAAGATGGTCCAAGTCTTTGGGTTCCTGTACTTATGTGGAAGACCTGGAGAAGCCTTCTGGCTTCTGGCTTCTGATTGGTGCAGCTCCAGCCATTGCGACCATCTGGGGAGTAAACCAGCGAATGGAAGACTTCTCTTTCTCTGCCTCTGCCTCTGCCTCTCTGTAACTCTGCCTTTCAAATAAATAAATAAATATTTTTTAAAAAGCCAGTTCCAATTTAACATAAAGGATGCTCTCTAATAAGGAAATCATTTTCTTTTTCCAAAAAGGTAATATATACCCAAAGCCTGTTTAAAGGTTCCTAGAGGGCTTTTGTATCAATTTATTTAATGAATAATTTAAAAAACCTTAGATTGGACAATAATTAATCACAGTTTTCATTATTCTTTTCTTTTGTTTCAGGAACCAAAGGCAAAACCTCTAAATACTTTATCCAAAAAATGGGGCTCTTTTTTTATTGATTCCATTTCGGGATTGGAAAATACAGGAGACTCCTTGGTTTATACATGGTCTTCTAAGAGAATCAACACCTACAGCACTATTGCAATTCCTAGTATTGAAGCAATTGCAGGTAAGGGAGAAATGCCTATGAAGCGTAAGTACTAGACTTCTTGCCTTGAAAATATGGAAATCTCCCTATGATGTGATTTCTTCTTCTTGGGAAACACCTTCTAGAAATGACAGCTTAAATAGTTAGGACCGTTACTTCCAACAGAGGCAACTATGGAAGCTGGACAATTTTTTTAAGTCAGCTTGGAGGCGTAACATAAATGATGCTAAGAAAGCCCAATAATGTGAACCTTGGTTGTGGTGCTACTTTTCCTCCTTGTATTTACTGATTCCAGAGGGCACCAACGAGCGTAGGTGGGCCTTCTAGTAACAACATGAATCTACAAGGTGGGGACTGCAGGCAAAGGCCTGCCTGAGGAGGGTGGACCTGGGGAATCCTCTCAGTCTATGTTGAGACCCTGCAAGCTTTTCCCTTAGAATAAGGAAAATTTGGGAAGAGGTCTCCAATTTCACAGGGAATGAAGCTAAGCCTCAATCAACTGAAACTCTATAACTGGATTCAGGGGATTCCAAATTGCTAGTGCCCCTACAAGAGCAAAAAAGATAGGTTGACTTCAAAGGAATAACAGACTGACATCTGACTTCTCAGCATTAGTGAAAGTGAAAAGTGATGTAGACAGTAATCTTCAAATTGCATGAAGGAATGACGGCCAGTCTTGATGGATTTCTACCCACTAAAGCAGAGTTGGGTAAACTTTTTTCTACCAACGACCATTTTGATATTTGTAACATCATTTGCAAGTCATACAAAACTATCAACTTAAAAAATTAGCCTGCTATAGATTTACTGAATTTCAAGTTCTACCTGTGGTTGCCTTGGCAGGTCCAGTCCAAATGATTATGCAGGCATTATATAGCTTATGGGCCAGATGTTCCCCACCTCTGCATTAAAGATGTCATTAAAAGGGCCAATGTTGTAGTAACATAGTAGGTAAAGTCACTGCCTGCAATGCTGGCATCCCATATGGGCCCTGGTTCGAGTCCCAGCTGCTCCATTTGTGATCCAGCTCCCTGCTAATGTGCCTGGGAAAGCAGTAGAAGATGGCCCTAATCTCTGTACCCCTGCATTCACGTGGGAGACTCCAAACAAGCTCCTGGCTCCTGGTTTGGCTTGGCCCAGCCCCGCTGGGAGTAAATGAGTAGATGGAAGATTTCTCTCTTTCTTTCTCTTTCTCTTTCCCTAACCCTGCCTTTCAAATAATAAATAAAATAAATCCTTTTTAAAAATATATCATTATAGGCCGGCGCCGCGGCTCACTAGGCTAATCCTCCGCCTTGCGGCGCTGGCACACCGGGTTCTAGTCCCGGTCGGGGCACCGGATTCTGTCCCGGATGCCCCTCTTCCAGGCCAGCTCTCTGCTGTGGCCAGGGAGTGCAGTGGAGGATGGCCCAAGTCCTTGGACCCTGCACCCCATGGGAGACCAGGGGAAGTACCTGGCTCCTGCCATCGGATCAGCGCAGTGCGCCGGCTGCAGCGCGCCAGCCGCAGCGGCCACTGGAGGGTGAACCAACGACAAAGGAGGACCTTTCTCTCTCTCTCTCTCTCTCACTGTCCACTCTGCCTGTCAAAAAAAAATATATATCATTATAGAATAAAAGTAAAATATTTTTAGATATACCAAAAAATGTAAAAAAATTTGAGAGTATCTCCAGAAGTCTTTCACAACAGGAAATAATAAAGGGTATTGTTCTCTAGGCAAAAGTTAAATTGTTCCTTGTTGGAAAATTGAAGATTCTAGAGTGACTATATAGTAAGAAAATGATAAATAAATTAAAATGAATACTTCCTGGTTGAAATAATAAAAAAAATAAAGTCCTATGGGGTTAAAATAGAGAATTAAAAAATACGTGACAACAATGGCATGTAAATGGCCAAAAGGAGCAGTTGGAATGAAGATGTTCTAACATCCTTGAATATATGCAATAAAGGATAAGAGTATGTTAAGTATTAATAAGTCAGAAATGCATGTTATTTGGGCCGGTATTACATATGGGTGCCAGTTCAAATCCTGGCTGCTCCACTTCCAATCCAGCACCCTGTTAACAACCTGGGAAGAGCATAAGATGACCCAGGTACTTGGGCCCCTGCTACCCACATGGGTAACCTGGAAGAAGCTCCTGGCTCCTGGCTTTCACAGGCCCCAGCCTTGGCTGCTGTTGCCACTTGGGGAGTGAGCCAGCAATGGAAATTTCTCTCTGTTTGTCTCTCTCTGTAACTCTGACTTTCAAACAAATAAATAAATCTTAAAAAAAAAAAAAAAAAAGAAACGCATGTTGTAATCACTAAGATAACTGTCAAAAGAATTATAATGATATGCATACCAAACTAATATATAAAAATAATGCAAAGAATACAAAAGAAAGCAAAAAGGGGAAGAAAAAGAGAATATTAGGAATAAACAGGACAAATGGGTAGTATTTAGTAAGATGATAGATTTAAACCTATATTAAATATAGGTGACTAAGTACTTCAAATAAAAATCTGAATAAAATAATACCTAACCACAGGTTATTTATAAGACATGTGTTAAACATAAGAACTCGTCTTAAATTCAGAGGGAAAGTGATAATACCATGCTAACAGTGACCAAAAAGAGTGACTATATTAATATGAAGCCAAGTAAATATTAAGGGAAACAATTCTTTATTAACATGAGCATCTCATTATATTGATGAATTGTCAGTTTTCAGAAATATTAACCAGAAATCCAAAATATTGAGCAGGGCCCCTCTCTTCTTGTTTTCACAACTCTTAAAACATCCATTCTGCTTTAAAGGATTGTATGCTTTCTGCCTGGATTCATAGTTTCCAAGTTCCCTGCAGAGCTTGGCAAAGTCCTTGGAAGAGAAAACCAGCAGAGCACACATCTCTGCCCCTTGCTCCTAGCTACTCAGTTTTTGTCTCTGCAGATCTGCAAGTCTGCCAAGAAAGCCCTACTAGTGTTTCTACTGCCAGTAGCGTCTCCTGCCACCAGGCACAATTCAAGTGCCTGAGGGGAAAGGCTGTGGCAGGCTGCAGGCTCACCTTTCTGCTGGCCATGCTTCCCAGAAACTGTGTCCACCACAAGTCATGGTTGCCTCCTCGGCTGATTGTATTTTATTAGTCTGATGTTTTATATTTTACCCAGCCTTTCTAATTATTTTAGCTCCCAGGTAGAAGTGGAAGTCTAGTTACATTTTTTGGACTTCAGATTCTTTTTCTTTTTCTTTCTTTCTTTTTTTTTTTTTTTTTTTTTTTATTTGACAGAGTTAGACAGTGAGAGAGAGAGAGACAGAGAGAAAGGTCTTCCTTCTGTTGGTTCACCCCACAAATGGCCGCAACGGCCGGAGCTATGCCAGTCCGAAGCCAGGAGCCAGGTGCTTCCTCCTGGTCTCCCACGCGGGTACAGGTGCCCAAGGACTTGGGCCATCCTCCACTGCCTTCCCGGGCCACAGCAGAGAGCTGGATTGGAAGAGGAGCAGCCGGGACTAGAACCCGGTGCCCATATGGGATGCTGGCGCCTCAGGAGGAGGATTAGCCAAGTGAGCCACAGCGCTGGCCCCCAGATTCTTTTTCTTTAAGTTAGAGATGATTATACCAGGCTGCATTTCCTCCTGCCTAGAATGGCTGTGAGAGAAAGCAAAGCAAGCTATGAGTATTTATCTGAATTATTGGTAGGATGGTGATGATATGATGACCCTGAGATACATAAGCCCTTCTAAAAGATCCATCCTCTATGCCAGTATGCAAATCAATATGTATACTTTTAAAAAAAAACTATCTCCTTTTAATTGGTTTCAAAAGAATGTATTTTTTTCCATTTTGTTCCACACTTACATACATAAGATTAAAGAAAAACAGCTTAGATACAGTTCTTCCTGTTACAAGTAGTTGTTCTGCTTTTTTTTAAAAAAAAAAAAATGGAATTTGGAACTTTATGGGAGAGGGCAGCCCAGAATTAAATTATTATTTTCAATTTGTTTAGTTCACTTTATTTCCAAAATTATCAAATTATTAGTGAGAGAGTGTGAAAGTGGAAGCCACTAAATTATTCTGAAGTGCTTCAATGAAAAGGCTCAAGATTATGTGATTGTGAAGTAGTTAGAAAAGTGAATCTCTCATTCTAGGATTTAAATATTTCTCCAAACAATTAGAAAATAACCATCTCTTCTTAAACAAGCATAAACTCAGTGCACCTCCTATTTTATGTTCCAAAAGCTGTTTTCACGAGACCCTGGAAGAAAATTTGGCAAGACTTTTACCTTCAATGTGGTTTTTCTCAGGAGAAAATATTAAGTACAACTTGCCAGTATCCAAACACTGCTAAACTAATGCCTGATTTCTGGTGGGAAAAGGGTGAAGAGTTTTTACATCATATCCGTTTGTTGATTTTGACAATCAATATTTCCTCAAAAAAGCAAAATTTTGATCTCTAAGTTGGCATCATTGCTGTGATCTCATTCTCATAAAGAAGTTGTATCTCACACAGACTTGAGATTGATTATTCCAGTAACAGATTCAGCACAGTTGGATACTACTATGTAATTTACCTCTAAGTAAGAAAAATGGCTAGAAGAAAACAGGTGTAATGAATGTATTAGACTTGAAGATAGAATCTTTATATAATCTTTATGTCAATTTTAAAGTGCCAAGAGTTGTTTTGTTTCTGTCTGTATTATATTAGTTTACATTGAACTTACTGTGTAAGAATATTCACTTTGGTTCATTTAATTGTTTCCAAAAGTTGGATAATAGGGTTAATATTGCACAAAGTTAAATAGAACACTTTTTTGGTTAGCAGGCATTTGGGTTTGTCTCTCTTTCCTTCAAACTATCACTCAACAGTGACTCCTGAAACAGAATTACAAATATTTTCCTCTTGCCAAATCCCAGGTCTCATGAATCCCCCTCCTGGGGATCCTTGTTTTAACAGAAGTCATCTGGCCTCAGTCTGTCTATTCCATTCTCAGATTTACCTTTTTTGTTACTTGGAGAAAATAAAATTATTTGGTTGAGATGGGAGGTAAAAAACAAACCTATTGACTCCTTTTTGACTCTTAATATAATATGTATTATATGACTAGGCTGGCGCCATGGCTCAATAAGCTAATCCTCCACCTTGCGGCGCCGGCACACCGGGTTCTAGTCCCAGTCGGAGCGCCGGATTCTGTCCCGGTTGCCCCTCTTCCAGGTCAGCTGTCTGCTGTGGCCCGGGAGTGCAGTGGAGGATGGCCCAAGTCCTTGGGCCCTGCACCCCATGGGAAACCAAGAGAAGCACCTGGCTCCTGCCATCAGATCAGCGTGATGCGCCGGCCGCAACGCGCTGGCCGTGGCGGCCATTGGAGGGTGAACCAACGACAAAGGAAGACCTTTCTCTCTGTCTGTCTCTCTCTCACTGTCCACTCTGCCTGTCAAAAAAAAAATATATATATATATATATAATATGTATTATATGACTCATGTATATTATATATTATGACTCTTAATGTAATATGTCTTTATATATACCTGTGCTTAGTCTTGGTTATCTCTTTTAAATGATGACCAGAAGTCATTAGTCATTTAATAGCTATTATAAAAGTTTGTACTTAAGAGCTGTATACATTACCAATGGTGGTTGGTAGAATACTAATAGCTACACAGAGGCCTTAATATTTACTTTAAAAAATATATAGGAAAGAAGGGAGAAAGAGGTCCTTAGCTCAACTTTTGGTCTGTATCATGTTGGTGGTATAGCAGAAATTCAGTGCCTCAGATGTATAATTTTAAACTCAGTTTTTACAAACAGTTTACTTTCCAGAACATTTCTAAATGTGGGGCTTAAAATCTCCAGCTGACTGAGGAGTGAGGACATATGACATTCACTAATGCAGAATCCTGCTGTTTACAGCAATCATAACTTTCTCTGGCATCAGAAAGCCACTGTTCCTTCCCATTCTTTAGCATTAATTTTTTAAAAAGATTAACAGCATGGGCTTTGATGATTCTCAGTGGCATCTAATATAAAATGTGACTCATGCAAGTATCATTAAAGGCTGCCAAATGATGTTTTCCTTGTGAAATTCGTGAAGAAAGGATCACTGCCCCATACTTGCATGTGGAATGAATATTGTAACATGATATATATTGTAATGTTTCCTTATGTATTTCTGGTAAATATTTCCTTAGAGATATATGGGGAAATTACCTAAAGGATAGTTTTTGAGAGGCCTATATGAGGATATCACAATGTGCTACCATCAATAAGGTATGCATTGTAGGTTCTCTCAAGTCCCCTTGAGGCCTTGTGTGTATTTTCAGGGAGTAGAAGGTACATACCATATAGAAAAAGTTGCCATGTTGTGCATATTAGAGTTCTTACTTTGCTGAACAGGGGAAGATTATACTTAGTAATCCTATGGGACTATATGGAAGTTTATTCTCATTCACCAGTTACATGATTCCCTGAGTGCAGCCTACAGGTTTTTTAATTAAAAAAAAAAAAGAAAGAAATCCAGATATGAGTATTCCTATTTTATGTGTTAACTTTCATGTGTAGAATTTAAAACTAAACTCCCAAGGTGGGCTTTGACCTAGCTGTTAAGACACACTTGGGATGCCCACATCCCTTATTAAAGAACAATCTTGGTGCTGCTCCAGATTCCAGCTGATATGCACACCTTGGGAAAGAGGTGATGGTGCAGATGGTTAGGTCACTGCCAACCATATGAGAGACCTGGATTGAATTCTGGACTTTTAGCTTTGACTTTGCTTAGCTCCAGCTGTTATGGGCATTTAAGGAATAAACTAGAGGATAAGAGAGTGCCTGGCCTCTTGGCCCTTAAAATTAAAAAATAAACAAACAAACTCCCTAGTTGGCATTCTGGAAATGGTTTGTGATGTCTTTACATGTGACTTGACTTACATATTATTGTAAACTTTATAGTGAAGGACAGTTGCACTCTGCACTGTAGTTGCCAACCATCCAGCTTGTATTTGTATTAAAATTTGTATTAAACTGCAGGTGCCGCGGCTAATCTTCCGCCTGCGGCGCTGGCACCCCGGGTTCTAGTCCTGGTCAGGGCACTGGATTCTGTCCCGGTTGCTCCTCTTCCAGGCCAGCTCTCTGCTGTGGCCCAGGAGTGCAGTGGAGAATGGCCCAAGTCCTTGGGCCCTGCACCCACATGGGAAACCGGGATAAGTACCTGGCTCCTGGCTTCGGATCAGCGCAGCGTGCCGGCCGCATCTGCCATTGGGTGAACCAACGGAAAAGGAAGACCTTTCTCTCTGTCTCTCTCTCTCTCTGTCCACTCTGTCAAAAAAAAAAAAAAATTGTATTAAACTTACAAAATTATTTTTAAAAAGTTTTCTTAGCAGTGAATATCAAGGTTTTATTTATTTACATTTATGAAGGGTATTTGGAGACCTGCAGGATAATCAGATTGTTTTGTTTTTTCTACAGAATTACCCCTGGACTACAAATTTACAAGATTTTCTTCAAGCAATTCTAAAACAGCCGGCTACTATCCATTGGTTCATTAGACCATTGGCAGTGGCCCAATAGTCTTATCAAATGATGAGACACTGATAGCCAAATAGGTTATTGTTACTGAAAAATAAAGACCCATATAGGCAGCAAGTGCACTCTAAAAAAATGTTAATTTTCAAAAAACATTGTAAATGCTTTATAACAAACTTTTATGAGAACTGACCAAAAAATTGATATTTGTTTATTGGTCTTTTTTACAGAAATCATTTTGATGTTTAACAACTGGCACTGTGTTAAAGCCTCAGCAGCTTATAACTAAAGAGGACTTTGGTGATATTTTTTATCCCAATAGTTTTGGAATCAGACTTCCCCTGGGGAGATACACACATTTACATACAAATCTATTCCAGTGGTTTTTTGGGAGTGTGATCCAATGACCAACAGCAAAACAGCATGGAATAGCATAGGAGACCTGAGAACTTGATGATGAACATTTGTGGGCCCCATCCCAATCCTACTGAATTAGAAACTCTGGGATCAGGGCCCAGCAATCTGTGTTTTAAGAAGCCCTCCAGGTGATTATGTTTTAGTCTACAGTTTGGGAACCACTGGTTACAGCATATCTTTCAGAGAGTTGTTTCATTGGTCTTGATAGATAATAGCTGAACATTGAAATGTAACTTTTGAATGTCCCAGGAAAGAGCAGCCAGAGTTGAGAACAACTGATCTATACTGGTTTCTTCAACTTCTATCCAAGAACTTTTGAGACTAGCTATTAGATTTTATGCTATTCCTGTGTTTTCCAAACTAGGAAATAAAAGAGACATGATTTCTTTTGAGATGATAGAGTCAGTATGGAACAGACATGGTACTGAAGCCATTATCTCAGCCTCCATTGATATCCATTAGGTTAGTGTCCCCCATAATGTTCAAGGCTACTTAATTCATTTTTAAGAACTTGAAGGCATGTATTCTCAATGAGAACAAAAATTGGTTGTTGGTGTGAAAACAATCCTAAGTAATACATTGCATTGTGGCCTTCTGAAGCTCAACCCCGCCCAACAAAGTCTTATTATTTATTGTTAATTTCTATCATTTGGGGGGAACTATAATGTATAAAGTTACCAATTAAATTTTTCTCCTGAGGGTGATAATACAATGCTGTAAGGATTTTACAGGTATATCATAATCTAGGATTGTTGTGTTCTGTCTGCTCTGTATAGTCAATAGTAGCTGCTTGGAGCCAGATAATGTTTGTAAGTTCCTGATTATTTTTTATGCTGTCATTTCACTCTGTGCATCATGTACAGTATCAGGAAACTGACTACCAGTTTACTTGGATTGTGCCAGGGAATTAGCATATTGAAACATGCAGTGAAAGGATATTTTGTTAAAATCTGTAAATGTTCATTTAAGTCCCAAACATACAGTGGGGATGAGTTTCTCAGGGGAGGTAAAAAATTGAAGTTTTTTCCTCAAAGTGGCTTTGTTTTGTATCTATCTATAGGTGATATATTTGGAATTGATACACTGAATGTCATTGTAATATTGACATACATCAAGCATTGAGCTAAGTGAACAATGTTATTCTCATGTATGCTTTAAATAGATTCTTGATTTTGTTTCAAAATAAAAGATATTTTCCTTATGTATGTTTATTTCATAAATGGCAAAGAATGTATCTTAAAATGTTTATAAACTGCTGTAAATGTGAAACATGAGAATCCCCAAATAAGCAGTTAACTGCATTTTCCTGGCCATTGAGGAGTGGAAACTTTTTACTCTAGTCAGAAATTCTATTTTTGTCAGTACCTACCTGAAGACCTGAAAAGGGTACCACCTAATTTGACCAGATTTTTCCATCTTGTCAAAATTGGTTAGAGTTTAAGTTTCCTTCCACTTTTCTAGCATATCCCTGCTTCTTCCTTTTTTTTTTTTAAGATTATTTATTTGAGAAGTAGAATTACAGAAAGAGAGAAGGAGAGACAGAGAGAAAAGTCTTCCATCTGCTGGTTCACTCCCCAAATGGCCACAATGGGCTGATCTGAAACCAGGAGCCAGGAGCTTCTTCTGGGTCTCCCACATGGGTGCAGGGGCCCATGGACTTGGGCCATCTTCCACTGCTTTCCCAAGCCATAGCAGAGAGCTGGATTGGAAGAGGAGCAGCCAGGACACAAACTGGTGCCCATCTGAGATGCAGATGCCACAGGCAAGGGTTAGCCCACTATGCCACAGCGCCAGCCTCTCCCTGCTTCTTCTAATGAATGTTGTTTTTTTAGACTATAATTGGGTTTTTACATTTTTATTTCATTCCTTATTCTGAAATGTGACCTTGTTTCTAATTGTATATGAAGAGTAAAAATAATCATCTGAAAGTGGCACAATATTTAAAAGAATAATTCTAATAAAGTTATATGAAGAAAAATTATGTAACTGAGCAGAAGACTTAATTTTAGAATTAGCACACAGGCAAATATTCATCATCTAAGAGACTCAAAAATAAATGGGAGCTGAGATTTTCTTTGCTGGCCACTATTCATCTCAGCACAGGGAAGATCTGAATGGCACAGTGGTCAATTGTTTTGTCAGGATTTGCTATTTGGAATATTGAGATAGCAGAAACTTTCACTGTTCAATGTATTGTAATTTAAAATCAGCTTCTGAGTTTTGTTAAACAGTAAATTGAAATCATGTATTATTTGCTATCATTTACATCCAACAATTTATATAAATTATATATAAACACACCCAAGAAGATCTATGTACTTATTTTATATAACAACCCAACCTAAAATATCAAATTATATCTCTTGATATAATAACTTTGCCTATTAGAATCACATGGATAGAGGATGGCACTGTAGCGTAGCAGTTAAAGCTGTCTGCAGTGCCAGCATCCCATATGGGCGCTGGTTCGAGTCCTGGCTGCTCTGCTTCCAACCCAGCTGTCTGCTATGGCCTAAGAGAGCAGTGGAAGATGGCCCAAGTGCTTGGGCCCCTGGACCCACATGGGAGACCCCAGGGAAGCTTCTGGCTGCTAGCTTCGGATTCATGTAGCTCGAGCCATTGCGGCCATTTGGGGAGTGAACCAGCAGATGGGAGACCTTTCTCTCTGTAACTCTACCTCTCAAATAAGTAAATCTTAAAAAAAAAAAAACTCTTGGTTTTTAGAACCATCCTCAGAAATGACTGACTTCACCATAGCTACTACATATACATTATCTCATTTCTTCCCTACAGCAATCTTACAAGGTGTGTATAATTATTAAAATTTTAGATGAGGAAATTAAAATTCAGAGTTTAAACACTATACTTGCTCACAGTTGCACTGTTACTAACGGACAGTCTGTGTAAGCCCAACTTTGAATTGTGCTTTTTTTTTTTTTTTATAAGATTTACTTATTTGAAAGAGAGACATTCCATCCACCAGTTCACTCCCCATTGGCCACAATGGCCATGGCTTGGCCAGGCTGAAACCAGGAACACAGAGTTCTGGTCACATTTCCCACATAGATGGCAGAAGCCCAAGTACTTGAACCATCATCCACTGTGTTCCCAAGGGCATCAGTTGACTGACATATACAGTCTTCCATATTGGATCTACATTGGGACAAAATCTAAATCTAAAACCACACTTGAACAGTCGTACCATGCTAGGACCTAAGAGGGATTAGAAATAAAAACATGGCTCTGTGCTAAAGTAACTTATAATTTGGCCAGCTATTAAAACACGTAATATTAAAATAACTATCTGTAATGTAATACTTACCTAGAAGAGTGAAATAAAGATCCAAGAACCACAGGAGTCCTAAAACACAGAGTCTGTCTTGGAAGCCATAATGTAAAGGTCAGCAATAATCAGGCCTACTCTTTGTGTTCAGGGTCAAGTGGTCACCTTGAGTACTTACCAAATTCCCCTTGCTGGTGTTAAAGTAACCAAAATGCAAAAGTAACGAAAACTGGTCTTTGAGTACATTTAGTGAGAAATGGGCTACCTGGACAGTAGAGAAGCTGGGTCCTACCTTAGAATGCTAAGTGCAGCAGCACAGACTGTTTGACAGTCTTGTGCTGTTCACCTGTTAGATCTTTTTCAAAGAATTTTTTTTTTTTACTTTCTTAATTACTTAGTCCTTGATGCATTCTTGGTAAAAGTCAAAATTTAATAAACTTTGTTGGAATGTAATAAAGGACTAAGTTACTAATATATATTAAAAGCAATTTCCTAATTGCTTTATTGATAAATTTTATTTATTCTTTATACTTTACTCTTCAAATTTGATAGAAATGTCTAATTCTCCAAAGTTCTTAAGACAAAGCTAAACACCCAGAAGTGGAAAAGGAAGTCCAAAGCTACTATTATGTAGGAAAAAGGGAAATTAGTGTGTCATTGTTACTCACAGGGTAATATGGCCTGAGCAAACCAAAACAATATATTTCTTTTTTTTTTTTTGTAAAGATTTCTTTATTTGCAAGTCAGAGTTACACAGAGAGAGGAGAGGCAGAGAGAGAGAGGTCTTCCATCTGATGGTTCACTCCCCAACTGGCCACAATAGCCGGAGCTACGCTGATGTGAAGCCAGGAGCTCCCCTCCCTCCAACTCTGTTCTCCCACGTGGGTGCCGGGGCCCAAGGACTCGGGCCATTCTCCACTGCTTTCCCAGGCCACAGCAGAGAGCCGGATTGGAAGCGGAGCAGCTGGGCCTTGAACTGGCGCCCATATGGGATGCCAGTGCTTCAGGCCAGGGTGTTAACCCACTGCACCACAGCGCCAGCCCCAACACAATATTTCTTTGGTAACTAGAGGATGAGAGAACCTTTTAACAGGTTTGGAAGTCTGCATATAAAATATTTAAAATTAAGAGCCAAAAAGATTTAGCAGGTGTGTGGACTAGCAATTGACAGTGCCTCTATCCCATTTCAGAGTGCCTGGATTTCATATGGGTGCTGGCTCTGCTCCCAGCTCCAACTTCACTAATGCACACCCTAGGAGCCAGAAGGTCATGGTTCAAATGGCTGAGTCTCTGCTGCCCATGTGGGAAACCTGGCAATTCTTTTTAAAGCACATAGTTGTAGGAAAAGGAATAACTGCACTCACAGAATACATAATAATTAATTCTTCCAAAAGTCTATCTTAAGTTAATTAAGATTATAGCAAAGATGCTAAGGATGGTACATAAGAAGTTTTCTGCTGAAAACTACTTTAAGGTAGAAAATCAGTTGCCACCAAAACCTACAACAGTTGTATAAGAAATTTATGTTCATGGGTATGCACTTGTAGATGAGTTTTTCCCATTTACCATTTTTTAAGCAAAAAATTGTTGGGTTTGGTAGCTGTTTGCTTTTTTTTTTTCCTTGTCAAACTGTCAGGACAATAGGTACTATAACCAATTGATAACTTTAATGATCTTACAACCTTTTATATTAAACTATAACCATTTGATAACTTCAATGATTTTACAACCTTACAATTAAACTAGACAACACAGAACTTTCCATTTATTTTTATTTTTTGGTGAAAACAAGAAATATAGTAGTGATATGCTTCATTTTTCCTTCAAGCACATAGAAGACAAAAGTACTAGTGTGCCTTGTTTAGTTTGACAGAGTAATTGTACTACTAGTACTTAAACTGGTTAGGAACATATAAGTCAAGTACATTATTACTAGGGCAAGAAATATCAAGTAAGACAACAGTTATATTTTTCATTTTAAGACTAGTTTCACAAGACTTGGCAACAATTTGTAAAATCTTAAGACTCTTCAAAGATCACATTATTCAGGTTATATTTCTAAGAATAAAGCTATATATGAACAGAGACCAGAACAAGCTAATTACTGAATATTCACGGAAGTCTTCAGACTTCACAGGACACAAACGTATTTTTGTACATGTTCTCAATTACAAGCAAAAAGTAGGCTTGTAAACATCAAATTTGCCATTAAGCTGAAATGGAGAGAGGAATAGGATTTTACTTAAAGTGAAATAAGGAGCATTCACCATTACTCTTCCACATAAATAAAGGTCACTCCTAGAATAACAGAAGACATCAGACTTGGATTTATGTTTACAAGTATGGCAAATCTGAGTAAGGAAAAACTTGAGAAAAATCTATGAACATCCCATTTAAACTCCAGCCCCTTTGATTCCTCGCCTGTACCCTGGAAAGTGCCTCAGGAGTCTCCCCTTCCACCTCAGATCCTGCAGGGTTTGCTTTTCTGTTGGTCTTTCCAAGCCCACTCCACAATGGGATCATTTCTACTTCTGGGTTTTACTTAGTTTCCCCAACCTAATGCGTCCTTTCTGCTGCTTGTGTCCAGACCTCATAAATCCTCAAAGACTCAGGGCAAAGCCTTCAAAATGGAAGGGAAAAGGGCAAAGGTGTGTGGTCATCAGCACCACCAGATACCCTCACACCTAAGACAGCCCTAACACTGCCACTGCCCCACCTATTGGAACTTACCCTGGAAATTCTGATGGACTCCACATATCCCCTTAGCCCCACGAGGCCGACTGCAGTCTGCTCCCTCGTTTGTTAGAACAGAAGAAGGGGAGGAAATGCAGAACTGAAACCTGAGGGACAAGGTGGCCAGGCAGTAGGCTGGAGGCCCATGGGAAAACAGAGCACTAATAAAATAGGATAAAGGACAGGGTGACCCACAAAATCCAACTGCGTGATCATTTCTACGAAGTCCAAGGCCCAAGAAAGAATTGCCAGTAAAGCTAAGTTTTGGTTGCTTTAGCTCATATCTTGTTTGAGACCTGTCCTGAACCCCACCTCCTAGCTTCTCAAACTAAAGTTCAAGAAACACACAAGTTTTGGTTGAATTGAGGGGTGGGAGGGATGACAAGGCTAGCCTAAAAGAACAATGCCCTTAAATAATTAGAGATCTCCCTTTGAAACTTGTAGATCTTCCTAATGCAATTAGAGTGGGCGGATGAGGGCAATAAGAGATCTGAAGTCTGTTTTACAGTATTTGGACAAAACCAAGAGAGCAAATTAAACAAAAAGACTGCTCTGCCAGTTTTATTTTCTGTTTCTGAGCTGTAATCGCTTCAGAAAGAGAAAGGGAAGGAGGAGTGTTAGGTTTGAGAAACTCCACATTCCAGAAACAACCACCTATTCAGTTCCCCCACTCTGGCAACTTTGTTATGTTCAGAATGAGTGTGGGAGGGTGATGAGGGGTGGTGCCTAACAAAGTTGCCCAGATTGAGGATGGTTTGTTGGTTAGGGCTTGGTAAAGCTAACTGTTGGAAGACATTTGTCTCGGCATTGGTTTGGGCACTGTCACTTAAGCCAGGCCAAACTGCCTAACAGCCAATTAGGGTACAGGTGTGGGTTTCCTGCATGCTGCCTGGGAACCAAGTCTACAGATGGTTCTTGAGGAGGCAGACAATGGTGACCTGTGCTAAACTCAACCAGGTGAGAGCAAGTAGGGGTGAGCTACAGCACAGGCCTTCATACTCACCAGTAGCTGGTCACAAAGCAGAGTAACCAAAGGGAAAGAAAGGGCACCATGTGATAACACAGAACACCTCTCATCTGTTACTTCATTCATTCCTAGCAGTCACCCACCAGCCACCTGCTTGTTCTACCAAGTAACTAGCAGCGTAGATGGCATAGGGCCTGGAAGGCAGCTGGAATTCAGTCAGTGGTAGCCTGGAATGTCCAGTTTGGGCTGATGGCTGCATTGGGATATCAAGTTTCATCCTGCAGTGGTGAAAATCAGGACATGCCTAAAGTACATGAGTATCAGGAGCACAGCAGCATTAAGTATGAAGTCCAGCTAGTTATTTGTAAAGATGTGTCAAGCTTCCTTGTGGGAGAAAACCACTTAAAAAACCAGAAGATGACCATGGTCCCAGACAGGGCCCAAGCCATGCAAAGAAAGTCTGTATCTACAGCATCAGGAGCTTGGCATAGAAGCATTAGAAGGCCATGCACTTGGAACAGTAACAGGATGCAGAACAGCGTGAAGGCCTAGAGGGAGAACACAGGCAGATAAGCAACAATCTGCTGAAGATTCAGAAGATCCAAAGGACAAAGTGATCCAGTATGAAGAGAAAGCAGACAGAAGACTGCATGCTATTGGTGAAGCGTAGGTCCAAGAGGGAGTGGCAAGGAAACTTGTGCAGGAGCTTCTCAGGAGAGTAGAGATTAGCCAGACTGGAACCTGAAGGACCGGGGGCTTTCCACTGGCTGCCTTGGTGGGCCGCGAATTCCTCGGCGGGACCCGTCACCCATCAGGTAGTACTGTAGGGGATTGGACCACAGTTCCCCTTTGATAATCTCAGCAATCCTGTCGAACTCTAGGAGGCTGTGATCCGAGAACCAGTTAAAGAAACTGGGGATAGTGTTCCCTTCCCGGTTCCTGTGAATTTGAGCCTGGGGGTCTTGGCCTCGGTGCCAGCGGATTGGAGTGGAGAGAGACACCACCCGGCCAGAGGATCTGCGCTCATATTCCTTGACAACCCCCTCGTTTCGGAAGTAGGGGTTGCTCTGAAAGATGAACTTGAATTTGCAGCCTGCTCTGGGATGTTTAAGCTCCTCCACTTCCAAATTAATCATGTACCTCATCATGTCTTCATCTTGGCCGCTGATCATAGGTGACAGCTGGGGGTGGTTCCGAAAGGCAGTGACCCAGAAACCTGGGATATTTTGGATAATGAAGCTCCTGCGCTGCATATGAAGCCTTCGCATCCGGCCAAACTTACGCTCCAACTGAAGAAAGGCCCTGTCTGCCTGGGCATTTACGTTAGACAGCTCCTGATCGATGGCCTCCAGCGAGTCCATGCAATTATTGATCTTTGGCGCCCTGGGACGAGCCTCCTCTTTCGCCCCTCCTACCACCTTCTTTTCCTTCGGTGCCGCCTTCTTTTCCTCCATCCCCACCTCAGCTTCTCCCTCCTTTCCCTCTGCCACAGCGATGGCGCACTTTTTAGTCATTTCCTTGGCCTTCGCCCCGGGCAGCATCTGAGACCCCAACCCCCCTGCGCCACCGGCTTCTAGAGCCTTCTGCCCAGCAGAGCTGCGCGGCTCTTCACGCTGACAGCCATTTTTCTGGCTGTTGTCTGCTGCCACGGAGGCAGAGCCGGCTTCCAAGCCCTTCGTGGGAGTCACAGCATCTTCCTGTCCTGCTTTGCTCACCGCACCGCCGCTATTCGCAGCAACGCGCAGGCAGAGCGCGGGACCGCAGTCCACGGGATCCCGGGGTGCACCTCCCTCCGCAGCGCTTTCCACACCGACCCCACCTGTGTCCGCCATTGCCTGTGTCTCTTCTGTTCCCGCACAGAATCCCTCGCACTGGTTTAGGTCCGCACCTCCTGGAGTATGGTCGGGAGCAGCGAGGGCCGGGGCTTCAGAAAGAGGGAGCTTATTGTCCCCCTGGAGGTTGCTCATCTTGGGAGAAGGCAGACCTGCGGCGGATGCGCGCTCCTGGTCCTCTGCAGCCGCAGCGCTCGTCGGAGTCTGCACCTAGCCCCACCCCTTTTCGTCTTCTCGGCGCGTGCTGCCATGGCAACCGGGAACGTCAGGGCGGGGGCGTGTTACCTTCGCGCGAGAGCTCCAACTCGCTGCGCCTGTGATTATGCTTGTCCATCAAGCGTATCCCTTTGTCCTTTTTGTTACAAAATGTTCGGAATTCATTCGTCTAGAAAATAAGTTTGGCTTACATAAATGCATGTAGCCCACAAGCAGCTGAGAACTGTGTTAAGGTGGGTTTTTTTACGCCTCTGAATGAATTTCTAAGGCACCAAAGCTATTGTCTCAAAATATTTAATAAAATAAAAAAATAAGGTTAGCTATTGTCTATTCAAATCAGTTCGTAGTGCTGCTCATGACTAGGAAAGCGGATTCACCAACTAACAGGCCTGCCTTCTTCAAGGTACAGAATGATGGCTGTTACCAGTGCATTGAGATGAGCAGAGTTTGATTTCTAAAGTGAAATGTTGCTGTATTAAATGTTATAACTTTAACACTAGGAGCAGGTGAAAGGGAAACTTTTATCAACCTAACAGGGCAATAATGGATTATGTGAATTTCTTTACAGATTTTAAAGCTTATATATTTTGGCTAGTGCTCACATAGCAATTGACTATTATTTCCTCTTTATTTTTTTTTAAATAAAAGATTTATTTTTATTCATTTGAAAGGCAGAGTTACAGAGAGAGACGGGACCGGGGGCTGGGGGAATCTTCCATCCATTGGTTCATTCTCCAAATGGCTACAATGGCCAGGCTGGGTCATCTGGAAACCAGGAGCCAGGAGCTTCTTCCAGGTCTCTGACCTGAGTGTATGGGCCGAAGCACTTGGTTCATCCTCTGCTGCTCTCCCAGGCTCCTGGGAAGTGGAGCAACTGGACTTGAACCGGTGTCCCTGTGGGATGCCAGTACTGCAGGTAGCTGCTTAACTTGATAAGCCAAAAACCAGCCCCATCCTCTTCACTTTTTAATGGATGAGTATGGAGGCAACGACATGTGTGCAAAACGTTAGCCTTTACGCCGGATTCTGTCCCAGTTGCTCCTCTTCCAGTCCAGTTCTCTTTTGTGGCCCGGGAAGGCAGTGGAGGATGGCCCAAGTGCTTGGGCCCTGCACCTGCATGGGAGACCAGGAGGAAGCACCTGGCTCCGGGCTTCGGATCAGCGCAGCGTACTGACTGTAGTGGCCATTTGGAGGGTGAACCAACAGAAAGGAAGACCTTTCTCTCTGTCTCTCTCTCTCACTGTCTAACTATGCCTGTCAAAAAAAAAAAAAAAAAAAAAACTTTTAGCCTTTAAGCATTTCTTGAAAGAAATATAACCACAAGGGATTTTAATTTTTAAAATGATGTGCATTACATATTGCTTTTCTTTTGGTTATAATCTTAATCTAGTTTCTGCTTCATAATCCCTCTGGACATGAGACCAGCAAATATTTGCTAAAATTTACTCCTGGCCTAATTCACGACAGGACAGCAGCAACATTCAGCCACTTGCTGGTATCTAAACTATTGTCTCTTAAAATATTTACTTAAAAAGTCTGAAAGACTAATTATTCATCAGCTCATGGAATTCATTTGATAATGATATCATTACTCTTAGTTTGTTGAATGTGAGAATTACTGGTGTTTACCCTTAGAAAAATGGGAAACAAATTTTGCATATCTAACATCGTAAATTTGTGTTAGAATAAACTCTAAAGCACACCAGATTATGTTCACTTTCAAGTAAGAGCTCAGAAGTATGGATTTAAAGGAAATTTTTTTTTTAAAGCAGCATGTATACTGAGTAAGGGAATGCTCTTGGAAGAACACTGCTTACAGCTTTATTTTGTACCCCCTGGTCAGCCTACTCAAGGACCTATTTCAGACTGACCTGTTTATTGCCTGCCAGTAAATCAGTTATCCCAGATAAAACGTGCAAACAACATTCACTTAACAGATAGCAATTATTTTTCTGTCCTCTTTTTCACTTTTCTTTTATTTATTTATTTATTTATTTATTTATTGACAGGCAGAGTGGACAGTGAGAGAGAGACAGAGAGAAAGGTCTTCCTTTGCCGTTGGTTCACCCTCCAATGGCCGCCGCGCCAGCACACTGCAGCTGGCGCACCGTGCTGATCCAATGGCAGGAGCCAGGTACTTCTCCTGGTTTCCCATGCGGGTGCAGGGCCCAAGGACTTGGGCCATCCTCCACTGCACTCCCTGGCCACAGCAGAGAGCTGGCCTGGAAGAGGGGCAACCAGGACAGAATCCGGCGCCCCGACCGGGACTAGAACCCGGTGTGCCGGCGCCGCAAGGCTGAGGATTAGCCTAGTGAGCCACAGCACCGGCCCTCACCTTTCTTTTAATGAATCCTATTTTCAACCTTGTGGGGTGAAATCAGTCTATTGATTTGTGTTTTTTTGTAAACAAGTAAACTGTTCTATAATTGATTTATTCTTTGCTCTGCTTTGTTCCCTTTTCTAAAGAATTTTTGTACTGTTTAAAGAATCACTCTTGTATGGAGGGAAGTATCACTATGTTCCTAAATCTATATATATATGAAATACATGAAACTTGTATAACAAATAAAATTTAAGAAAAAAGTCAGTGTTCTTGGTTTTAACCTGAGATAAAATACAGAGAAGACAGAAATGCTGATTCAGTTACTTTGTGGGGCTGGTACTGTGCAGATAAAGCTGCCACCTGCAGTGCCAGCATCCTATATGGGCACCCATTTGAGTCGTGGCTGCTTCACTTCTGATCTAGCTCTCTGCAATGGCCTGGGAAAGCAGTGGAAGATGGCCCAACTCCTTGGGCTCCTGCACCCACATGGGAGACCCAGAGAAAGTTCCTGGCTCCTGGCTTCAGATTGGTGCAGCTTCAGCTGTTGCAGCCATCTGGGGAGTGAACCAATGGATGGAAGACCTCTTTCTCTCTCTTTGCCTCTACCTCTCTGTAACTCATCTTTCAAATAAATAAATATTTTTTTTTAAAAAAAAAGGTTACTTTGCAGAGGGGAAGAGGTTACTTTTACAGACTTTTTTTAGAAAATTATAAAATTACACATGAAATTTTTTTATGTATACCAAAATTTTTAAAGGTTTATACCTTTACCACTCAAAACATCCTTGTCTATAGCTTTGATTATTCCTGTTACCTGAATCATTTTATACTCCTAGCAACCTGCCTATTCTTTTTTTTTTTTTTTTAAGATTTATTTTATTTATTTGAAAGAGTTACAGAGAGGGAGAGACAGAGAGAGAGGTCTTCCACGCACTGGTTCACTCCCCAGATTGCCGCAATGGCCGGAGCTGTGCCGATCCGAAACCAGGAGCCAGGCTCTTCTTCCAGGTCTCCTAGGCAGGCACAGGGGCCCAAAGACTTGGGCCATCTTCTACTGCTTTCCCAGGCCATAGCAGAGAGCTGAATCGGAAGAGGAGCAGCCAGGACTAGAACTGGCGCCCATATGGGATGCCGGCGCTTCAGGCCAGCGCTTTAACCCACTGTGCCACAGTGCCGGCCCCCTGCCTATTTTTTTAAAACTCAGATCATGTAGCTTGTAGTAGGCATTTTAAAGGCATTAAATTTTATAAACAAGGACTCAGGGAGCACTAAGAAGTTAAATTGGTGATGGTCATACATATAAATATGACAACTGACAAATTGCTTTCATCTCCTGTACTTAACCTTCCTTAGTCACCTTACCATTTTGATAGTCCTCTGAATTTCTGTAGTACTTGTGACCTTTTCCATTTACTTTAGAACTTATGTATCCTTTACTTTTTAACTTTCTTGGTTGCTTCATGAAAGTCAGTCTCCATAGAAAATGATGATGTATAGCAGATCTTCTTTAGCATCTATCAGGAAGTTTTAAGAAAAATTCATGGGGCCCGCGCTGTGGTACAGTAGGTTAATCCTCCACCTGCATGCCAGCATCCCATATGGACACCAGTTCAAGTCCCAGCTGCTCCACTTTTACATCACCAATGTAAAGCTAAATCTCCTTTATATTCCTGTCTCCATCTTAGTTGTTTCAGGCTGCCATAACAAAGCACTATAGGGCTGGTGCCGTGGCTCAATAGGCTAATCCTCTGCCTAGCAGCGCCGGCACACCGGGTTCTAGTCCCGGTTGGAGCGCCGAATTCTGTCCCGGTTGCCCCCCTTCCAGGCCAGCTCTCTGCTGTGGCCAGGGAGTACAGTGGAGGATGGCCCAAGTCCTTGGGCCCTGCACCCGCATGGGAGACCAGGAGAAGTACCTGGCTCCTGCCTTTGGATCAGCGTGGTGTGCCGGCCGCAGCACGCTGCCCGCATCGGCCATTGGAAGGTGAACCAACGGCAAAAGGAAGACCTTTCTCTCTGTCTCTCTCACTGTCCACTCTGCCTGTCCAAAAAAAAAAAAAAAAAAAAAAAAAAAAAGGCACTATAGGCTAGGTGGTTTTTCTTTTTTCAGATTTGTTTATTTGAAAGGAAGAGTTACAGAGAGGCAGAGGTAAAGGCAGAGAGAGGGAAGTTTTCCATCTGCTGGTTCTTTCCCTAAATGGCTGCAATGGCTGGAGCTGTGCCAGTCTGAAGCCAGGAGCCAGGAACTCCCTCCAGGTCTCCCACATAGGGTGCAGGTGCCCAAGGACTTGGGCCATACTCTACTGCTTTCAAAGGCCATAGCAGAAAGCTGGATCAGAAGTGGAGCAGCCGGGACTCGAACCGGCATCCATAGGGGATACCAGCACTGCAGGCAGTGACTTTACCCACTACGCCACAGTGCCAGGCTCCCTGGGTGGTTTCTAAACAACAGAAATTTATTTCTCACAGTTGTGGATGCTGAAAAGTCCAGGATTTGGTGTCTGGTGATGAACTGCTTCCTGGTTCATAGATGCAGTCTTTTTGCTGCATCCCAAGATGGAACAAGAGGAGAGGCATCTCTGTCAGTCCTCTTTTTCATTAGTACTGATCACCCACCAAAGGCCTCACTTCCAAATACACTCAAACTGGGGATTAAGTTTCAACATGGTAATTTGGTGGAGAACCAAAATATTCATTCCCTTGTGCCTTCATTCACAAACTGTTGAAGTGCCTAGTTCCTAAAGACAGAAACAAGAATCAAGATCCTCTGGCTGAGGCTGGCACCATGGTATATTGGGTAAGGTCACCACCTGCAGTTCGAGCTCCTTTATGGGTGCTGGTTCAAGACCCAGCTGCTCCACTTCCAATCCAGCTCTCTGCTATGGCCTGGGAAAGCAGTAGAAGATGGCCCAAGTCCTTGGGCCCCTGCATCCACACAGGAGAACCAGAAGAAGCTCCTGTCTCCTGGCTTCAGATCACCCAGCTCCGACCGTTGAGGCCAACTGGGGAGTGAACCAGCGGATGGAAGACATCCCTCCCTCCTTCCCTCTCTCTCTCCCTTTCTCTGCCTCTGCCTCTCTGTAACTCTGCCTTTCAAATAAATAAATAAATCTTTTTTAAAAAATCCTCTGGCTTACTAGTTTGTTTTTTTTTTTTTTTTTTTTAAGCAATGACTTTGTTTGTTTGATTTGTTCTCTGGAAACCTTGATATTTTCTCGTAATATCAGGAAAGTACCAGCATCAAAACTTGCACAATAGGTACTAAGTGCCTTAAACAAAAAAAGTCCCAAAGGAGCATTCTTATAAGAGGTAGGACATTCCATTAAGAAATGTTGTCATCATCAAAATTGCTCAAGGCCCACAGGACAATACTGTGTAAGAGAAGGACACCAAGAATTTTGAGTCAAATTACCCTAAAAGAGCAAACAATCAGACTGAGACATTTATTTCATTCAATTTCCCTCTTACCCATAAGTGATAAATGATACAAATATTTTAAAGTCCAGAAGTCTTTCAATAAGTATCCAACAGAATTAGAAGGTTTTGTATCAAAGTTTGACATTTTTTCATTTTTAGTGTTAAATAAAGATATGGATTATCATTAGTAGTTATAAAGTACATAAGAAAATACCGTATGATGCAGCACACAAGGATATTTCAAAGGTTTAAAAATCTATACATAGCTTTTTATGTTTTTCCACAAACTTTTTGAGGACATATATGCATGGATTCAAACTTTTGTACTAATTTATACTTTTATTTTCCATAAACTTTTAAAAAATTTTTAAATATTTATTTTTATTTATTTAAAAGGCAAACTTACAGAGGCGGGGCAGGGTGTGGGGGGAAGACAGAGAAAGAGATCTTCTATGGGCTGATTTACTCTCCAAAAGGCCACAATGGCAGGGAGTAGGCCAGGCCAAAGCCAGGAGCCAGGAGCTTCCTCCAGGTCTCCCACGTGGGCGGCAGGGGCCCAAGCACTTGGGCCATCCTCTGCTGCCCTTCCCAGGCACATTAGCAGGGAGCTGGACTGGAAGTGGAACAGCTGGGACTTGAATTGGAGCCCATATGGGATGCTGATGTTGCAGGCAGTGGCTTCTTTACCTGCTATGCCACAAAGCTGGCCCCTCCACAATGCCGGCACCTCCACAAACTTTTTAAAGCATTCTTGTATATTAAAACAGTGAAAATATATTTTTTGTTTTCATATGTGAAATAACACTGTGTTCTATGATTAAATAATAACTCATAGGTTTTTCATCTACATCAGTATTTAGCACTGGATAATTATTTTATACAGGGTACTGCCCTTCTCTTTGCAGGATGCTAAGTATCCCTAGTGTCCAAAATGAATGCCAGTAGCACTCCTATTGATTGTAGGAATCAAAACTACTCTTGTTAATATCCCAACTCCCCTTAGGAGGAAGTATACCCACAATTGAAATGTGTTTTATACATGCTTGCAGACATAATATTTTCATTAATGATCACTAGAGGGCAGAGCGGCCTTTAAGATGAAAATGGAATTCTAGTTTGCCTTTGATGTTAAAATTTAAGCTAATCTAAAGAAAATATTTATTGCAATTATAGACCACACAATCATTTAAAAAAAACTCACAAATTTGATACCATGTGTCATTAAAATTAAACCATATTCATTATATTGAGGCTTTCACTTACCAAATTAAAATGTTCTTAGATAGACTTAATTATGATAATAGTTGAACAAAAAAGAACTTATATGACCCTGCTTTCCCTAATCTCAAGAGAAACCAGAGACAAGGTCTTTGATTCTGAATGACCTCACAGCTTTGTAGGCTGCTAAAGACACACTTTCAGGATGGCATTGTGACACAGTTAGGGGTAAACTGCTGCTTGCACTGCCAGCATCCCATATTCATGTGTCATTTCAAGTCCCAATTGCTCTTCTTCCAATCCAGCATTCCCGCTAATGCAGCTAGGAAGGCTGAACGGTGAGTGTTTGAGCCCCTGGAGACCAGACGGAGTTCCTGGTTTCTGGCTTTGGCCTGGCCTGACTGAGCCTGAGCTCTGGCTGTTGTGGCCATTTGGGGAGTGAATCAGCAGATGGAAACTCTTCTTCCTCTCTGTCACTCTGCCTTTTAAATAAACAAAGAAATCTTAAAAAAAAAAAAAAAAAAAAAAAAACTTCAGAATCAGATAGATCTGGCTACAAGTCCCAATTCTACTACTGACTAGCTGTTTGATTTGGGTAAACCATTTCACCTCTCTGAGCCACAATTTCCTCATATATAAAATGAACATAATAAAACGTATTTACTGTACTATGAAGATGAAATGTCTGTGAAGCGTTTGGGATAATGAGCTGTGATCAACAGAAGTTGATTTGATCATTTTTAAGATTTATTTGTTTATTTATTTGAAAGGCAGTGACAGAGAGAGACAAGAAGAGAGCAAGAAGAGAGAGACTGATCTTCTATACACTGGTTCACTCCTCAAATGGCCACAATGGCTAGGGCTGGGCCAGACCGAAGTCAGGAACTAGGAACTACATCCAGGTCTCCCATGTGGGTGGCCATCATCTGCTGCCTTCTCAAACACATTAGCAGGGAGCTGGACCAGAAGTGGAGCAGCTAGGATTACAACCAGCACTTTGCAAGCAGCAGTTTAACCCACTGTGCCATGACACTGGTCCCTGATTTGGTCATTTTTATTATTTTTCACTAAGATTTACCTACATTAAATAGACTATACTGGAGGCAGTATAACATCTATATAAAATTATTTTATGAAACTAGGTATATAGAAGTTCAGAAATAAAAGACATCCATGTAGGATGAAGCAATAGTGACACTTTGGAAGATCTTAAGAGTTGAATTAAAAGTAGGATAAAATTTGAATAATCTGAGGAAGGCACAAAACATTGGATTATAGTAATAATACTTGCGCTGCATGCTACAGTTAATTCTAAATGGTTCTAAACACATGCTATTTCTGGTTGGTGCAGGAAAATGTTTATTATAGGAAACAAGCATGCATTACCACATTCTTCCATGAAATATTATTTTAAAGAGCTTTATAAAATCCTTAAGAAAAAAATTAGCTTTGAGAAATCTATGCTTCTAATAGCTAATTTTAAGCAGACTTGCTTATTCAAAGTTAAATTTTTAAGTAAGGGACAGAGAGTCTAGATTTCAAACCAATTTTGTCTGACCCAGAAGTCTTTGCTTATAGTGGACTAACACATTCAGTTCACTAACATTAGATTAAGGCTGGAACACAACTACCATCTGCAATTGCATTCCAATTAAACATCTACCATGCTAAGAAATATGAGAAATAGATTTTTAAAAATCTTTTTTCTAAAGAGCTTACTTTAGTTTAAAAAAAACACTCACAGAAAGTAAAAATCTCCTAGGAAAATAAAATGATTTAAAAAAAAAAAACAAAACAGGGTACTAAAATACAAGACATGGCCAACGCTATGGTGTAGCAGGTAAAGCCATTGTCTGCAGGGCCGACATCCCATATGGGCACCAGTTCGTGTTCTAGCTGCTTCAATTCTGATCCAGCTCTGTGCTATGGCCTGGAAAAGCAGTAGAAGATGGCCCAAGTCCTTGGGACTCTGCACCTACGTGGGAGACTTGGAAGCTCCAGACTCCTGGCTATGGATGGGCCCAGCTCTGGCTATTTCAGCCATTTGGGGAGTGAACCAGCAGATGGAAGACCTCTCTCTCTCTCTGCCTCTGCTTTTGCAACTCTGCATTTCAAATAAATCTCTTTTAAAAAATGCAAGACAATGACTCCTTATACCTGGTATTAGAGTCATAGAGCCAAAATAAACAGGCTTACTCTTGCCTAATATATAAAGGGTCCAATGTTTATTTTGAAATTAGTACACTTCCCTCTGCTGACAAAAGGAGTCACCAAAACACCCAAAAATACACTCAGAAAAGTTTAACCATTACAGAAAATGGATGACGACAGCACCTAAAGTACTATGAACCTGTTTTTAGAAATATCTAAACACAACTTTAAAAAAATTTATTTATTTTAAAGTGTTACACAGAGAGAGAAGGAGAGGCAGAGAGAGAGAGAAGTCTTCCATCTGCTGATTCACTCCCAAATTGGCCACAATGGCCTGAGCTTTGCCTATCTGAAACCAGGAGCCTGGAGCTTCCTCCCGTCTTCCCATGTGCATGTGGGGGCCCAAGGACTTTTACTGCTTTCCCAGGCCACAGCAGAGAGCTGGATTGGAAGTGGAGCAACCGGGACTCGAACCAGCACCCATATGGGGATATTGGCACTGGAGGCAGTGACCTTACCTGCTCCATCACAGTGCTGGCCCCAAACACAACTCTTAATTACACTGTCCAGCATGAAGTTGAGTTTGTTGAACAGAATGAGAATTAGGTACTAGGTGTGTAAGTGTCAAAAAAAAAAAAAAAAGTAATGAAGTTGTTAAAAGTAATCACTCTATTGACTAAACCACAGCATCTACATTTCTTAGTGATATTAATAGTTCTTTTCATATCAGCAGCTACATTTCAGAAGAATATTAAAACATCTGAACTGTCTTAGTCCATTCTATTCTGAGGGAAAGTACAACCAAGTAATTCAATTCATGCATGGGAGACCAGGAGGAAGCACCTGGCTCCTGGCTTCGGATCAGCGCAACATACCAGCCGTAGCGGCCATTTCAGGGATAAACCAACGGAAAGGAAGACCTTTCTCTCTGTCTCTCTCTCTCACTGTCTAACTCTGCCTGTCAAAATAAAATAAATAAATAAATAAACATTTACTTGAAAGGCAGAGCAACAGAGATCCTCTACCTGCTGGTTCACTCCCAAAATGCCAACAACAGCCAAGGCTAAACCAGGCTGAAGCCAGAGTCCAGGAACTCTATCTGGTTCTCCTAAGTGGTTGGCAGAGACCCAACTCCTTGAACCATCTTCTGCTGCTTCCCAAGATACATATTAGCAGGAACTGGCACCCTGATATGAGCTTCCTCAAGTGGCAGCTTAACCCTCTGTGCCACAACTAGACAGATAAAGAGGGAGAGTAGGCTTCCACCTGCTGATTTACTCCCCATTCAAGGCCAGGAGCCTGGAACTCCATACAGGTTTCCCATGTGGGTGGCAGGGACTCAAGGACTAGAGCCATCATCTGCTGGCTCCTGGGATGCACATTAGCAGGAAACTGGAACAGAAAAGGAAGACCTGGGACTCAATCAAGGCACACTAATATGGGATGCCGCTGTCTCAAGCAGCAACATAAGCAATACGACAAAAGCCTCCCCCAGCAATAACTTTTAACTAAGACCAAGTTATTCATACTAACAGGGATTTTAGATTTTTTTTATGGCAAAACTAGTTGCTGTCTGCTACAATATGGTACAGAGTATTCTAGTTTGAAATGAGAAACCCTAATTGAATGCAGCCTAGATTATACTTTGGATAATACACTTCTATTTGCTGAGCCTCTTACTTTCCTATCAAATTGGGATAGTGATACCAAAACTATACAAAATGTGACAGATCCAATAAATTGAGAAAATTATGAAGACAAAGACAGGTATTTGATGTAGAGTTAGATATCCAAAGTTCAAATTATGACTCTGTGGGGTAGGTAATTCATTTGTGATCAATAATGTAGATAAATGTCTTTTTTTTAATAAAGTTTGGGGAAAAGAATCAAGTGAGACAAAGCAGCAGCAGCAGTTTTATACAGTGGTTTCCCAAAATAAGCCTGTATAAGAACCACCTGGAGCACTGGTTAAAACTCCATCACCAGATCCTATCTTCAGACTTTCTGTTTCAGTAGGTCAGAAGTGGTCCAAGATTCTTCATTTATAATAAAATCCAGATGAAGCTAATGCTGCTCATCTAGAGATCATCCTTTGTGATCCACTGCTTTAGGCTAATGGAGAGGTACAGATAGGAGTTGACGTTCAGAGAGAAGCATCTTCTCAGCATGTTAATGTTCAGAAAGGCAAAGGGAAGCTCAGAGAAATTAGAGTGACCCAGGGAAATCAACTTGAGTATGTCAGTGCTCTTTACAGGAGTTTGGTATTTTATTACAAAGTGTGTTAATGCTTAGAATCTTTTTGCACGTAGTAAGCTCTCAACTCTTTGCTGCTATTATCCTTTGCAACCTTATAATGCATTCTCCAAATGTAGGACATTAACTTATAATGCAGGTATTATCATCCTTACATTATGAATAAGGAAACAGAGACTCAGAAGTAATTTTTTTGGTGAATGCATTACATGGTAATTGTAAAACTTTTTTAATTTACTTAAGACAGAGAGAGAGCAAGCAGAGAGACATCCAGAGAGAGATCTTCCATCTGCTGGTTCACTCCCTAAATGCCCACCCACAACAGCCAAGGCTAGGTCAAGCCAAAGCTAGGAACCCAACTAGAACTCAATCCTGGTCTCCTACCTGGGTTGAAGGGACCCAAGTACTTGAGCCATCAGCTGTGCCTCCCAGGGCACACATTAGTAGGAAACTGGAATCCAGAGCAGAGCCAGGACTTGAATCCAAGTACTGAGACACGGGATGCAGGCAAACACGTGCCCTCAAACTGGGACTTAATCCCAGTTTAAAGTTAATGTGTCTTTCCTGTTCATCAGGCCATTTCTAAGATACCTCGGTATTTATTAAAAATAAGTAGCTTAAATGGCCCATTCATTTTGGTTTTACTTTTTATTTTTATGCATTTATTTGAGGAGAGAGAGCTCTCCCATCAACTGGTTCACTCTCCAACTGCTGGTCACAGCAGAGACCAAAGCCAGGGGCCTGGAATTCAACACAGGTCTCCCACATGGGTAACAAGAGTCCAATTACTTGAGCTATCACCACTGCCTCCCAGGGTCTGCATTGTTAAGATGCTGGAGTCAGGAGCTGGAGCCAGCACTCCAATATGAGACACGGGCATCCTAAACAGTGTCTTGACTGTGGGCCAAATGCCATCCACCTCCACTTAATTTTTAATGGATCCATTTCCTCTTGCTTGTTCTCAAGTAAAATACTGTAAGTATAAATTCCAAAAGAGGGGCCGACGCTGTGGCTCAGTGGGTTAATGCCCTGGCTTGAAGTGCCAGTATCCCATATGGGTGCCTGTTCAAGACCCAGCTGCTCCACTTCTGATCCAGCTCTCCACTATTGCCTGGGAAAGCAGTAGAAGATGGCCCAAGTCCTTGGGCCCCTGCACCCACGTGGGAGACCCGGAAGAAGCTCCTGGCTCCTGGCTTCGGATCGGCTCAGCTCTGGCCACAGGGAGTGAATCAGCAGATGGAAGACTTCTCTCTCTCTGTCTCTTTCTCTGTAACTCTGTCTCTAAATAATTCTTTAAAAAATATGTCTCTCCCTCTCTCTGTAGCTCTTTCAAATTAAAAAAAATTGGCCGGCGCCGCGGCTCACTAGGCTAATCCTCTGCCTAGCGGCGCCGGCACACAGGGTTCTAGTCACGGTCGGGGCACCGGATTCTGTCCTGGTTGCCCCTCTTCCAGGCCAGCTCTCTGCTGTGGCCAGGGAGTGCAGTGGAGGATGGCCCAGGTGCTTGGGCTCTGTACCCCATGGGAGACCAGGAAAAGCGCCTGGCTCCTGTCTCCTGCCATCGGATCAGCGCGGTGCGCCGGCCGCAGCGCACTGGCCGCGGCGGCCATTGGAGGGTGAACCAACGGCAAAGGAAGACCTTTCTCTCTGTCTCTCTCTCTCACTGTCCACTCTGCCTGTTAAAAAAAAAAAAATTAAAACAAAAAATAAAGAGATCTAGCAGAATGACATGCTTTTATTTTACTGTCATGCATATAAGACAAATATGCCAGTGGTACATTTCCAGTTTGAAACAGCAATCGCACAAGTATTATGCAATTTTAGGAAAAGAGACACATCAATTACTAAGTTATTACCAGAGCAAATTATCCAAAAAAGCCACAGTCTTTGGCAGATTATTTTTCCATGAAACAATATTTTGACAACTCTGAAAATGACCAACTTATTCAAATTGTTTCTGAAAATACAAGGGAATTCAACAGAAACAAGAACAAGTTGAAAACTATTATAAGTATTCACATAAATCTTCATATTGCACAGGAAAGCAAAATTGTTAATTCTTCCAAATGTTCCCAATAGAAGGCAAAAGAAAGTCAGTACAGCTCAATTTCCCAAGCAGAAACAGAAAATAACAAGACTAAATATGAGTGCAACAAAGGTACAGTACTATTCTTCCACGTACATCAGGTCACATAAAAAACAAAAGAGAAAGCATGTAAAGTTGCACTGCACTTCTTTAAATAATCATTGTTTAGGCAGCATTTTTATAGAACCACCCCCTTCAATTCTATTTCCATCCTAAGAAACATATTATTCTTCCCATCACCACTAACAGATTGAATACCCTTTCCTAAAAGGCTCTATCAGCCAAGTCCTCATTCTTGGCCCAATTTTACCTGGTTCATTGATGCCTCTGCCCTTTTATGTAGTTTTCCCTAAATATGCACCCATCATAATTTCTTTAGTTCTTCCATCCATTATAAACCAGATCTCACCTTTCATTCCTTTTAGATTTGTCTTCCTTTGAGCCCTCCAGGATTTGCTAAAAGGGTTGGGGAGCTGAGAGGACAGCTGAGAGGGCAAAAAAAGCCCTAACAACTAACAACTTTACAGAGTAAATTCTCTTGAGCAACAACAAAGCCGAAGTAAACTAAAAAGCCTTTTTTTTTGCAGATGCTTCTATCAGTGTTTTGTTTTGTTTGTAAGAAATGGAATGAAGGGGGGAAAGAGGGATAGAGGGATCTTGGCAGCAGCCAGGGGGACAGGCATAGTAACAGGTAGTGTTACGAGATAATCAGTGCTACAGAAAGAGTGATTGCGAAACATAAATCATATGGAATGAGTGGGCCCCTGCTGCTCTCCCATGATATCATTAAGCCCCAGTAATTGTCCACAGACCATGAGCCTGTAATGCTGGATGCAGAGGATATGTAGAATGGGCTTCCAAACCAACCTAGAAATGCAGGTGGTAGTAACCAGAACAAAGGCCCTGGGAACAGAGTGTAAGCAGTGTAGATAAAGACAGTGCAATCTACAGCCATCATTTGCTTGGCTTTGCAGTGGTGTGAACCATAGCCATGCAGCACGTGTTATTAATGCAGAACAGCATGAAGGTCATGTGGAAGTAAAGCAGCATGCCCATGATGGTCTCAAGTTTGAGGTTTAGAGGAGGGAATATCCAGCAGAAGACAGGGTGAAGAAAGGTCAACAAGACAGACCCATCACTGTTACCCCAGCACAGGTCCAGCAGATAGTAAGAGACCTTGTGCAGCATTCCCAAGGGTAAGGGTTAACCTGACTGGAATCCAAAGGGCCTGGGGATCTCCACTGGCTCCCTAATTGGTCGACGTCTAGCTCTGCGAACACCTTCACGCAACAAGTAGTACTGCAGTGGATTTGGCCACAAGTCCTCTTTGATAATCTCAGCAATTCTGTCAGATTCTGGAAGGCTGTGGTCTGAAAACCAGGTGAAGAAACTGCAGATGAGGTCTTGGTTTCTACGGATGAAGGACTGGGGTTCATGTCCCCTGCGCCATATGATTGGCGTAGAAAGAGACACTACTCTCCCAGAGGATCGGACCTCGTATTCCTTGACAATCAGCTTATTTCTGAAGTAGGGATTTCTTCGAAAGAAGAACTTGAACTTGCAGCCAGTTCGGGGGTGTCTGAGTTCCTTCACCTCCAAATTGGATATGTACCTTAACATGTCTGCATCTTGGCCCCTAATCATGCCGGACAGCTGGGGATGGTTCCGAAAGGCAGTCATCCAGAAACCCGGGATGTTCTGAATGATGTAGTTTCTCCGCTCCAGGTAGTGTCGACGCATTCGCCCAAACTTCTGCTCCAGCTGTTGGAAGGCCCTGTCAGCCTGAGCATTCACAGTGTCCAGCTCCTGTTGGATGGCCTCCAGGGGGTTCATGCGCAGAACCACATTGAGATGCCAGGGCCCTGCCTCCTCCTTCACCTCCTCTACCACTCCGTTTTCCTCCACCACTTCTATTTCTTCACCTGCTGGCTTCTCCACCTCCATCTCCTCCGCCACTACCTGCTTCTCCTTCACGCCTTCCGTCTCCACCACCTCAGCCCTCTCCTCATCCGCGGCTTCTGAGAAGGAGGCACACTTTTCAATCTTCACTTCCTCCGCCTTCGCCCCCACCATCGCCTCACACTCCGACCTCTCTGCGCCACAGCTTTCGAGAGCCTTCTCCTCACCCTGGAAGACATCATCAAGCCTGCTGCGAGTTGCCACCACCATAGAAGCTGCTCCCAGTCTCTCTGAGGGAGGCGGAGCCTCTTCCCGCCCGGCCGTGATCGCTACGGGACCGCGACCCCCAACGACTCGGATCGGGGGAGCATGCCCACAGCTCGCGGGATCCCGGGGTGCGTCCCCCTCCTCTAAAATCTGGGGCGGCGGGAGCGCAACGGACCCCAAACTTCCCTCACCCGTCTCCGCCATCACCTGCGTCGCCTCGGTTTCCTCGCTGAGCCTCAGGCTCTGGTCCGGATCTCCAGGAGGATGTTCGGGAACAGTAAGGCCGAGGGACTGGGGGAGAGAGGTGCTCTCGACCCCATGCAGGCCGCTCATGTCAGCAACGGTTAGCCAGCGGCAGGGCAGAGTCTGTTTTCCTCACAAGCGCTGCGCTCAGAGATGCACTCCCCCTCACGCCCAACCAGCGCTGTCGCCCACCAACCTCCCCACGCAGGCGTCTCCGGGGCGGTGACGTCAGGGCGGTAGATCTCACCGCCTCGCGAGAACTCGCTGCGCCCGAGGATTGGCTCATCCGCTCCCTGCCGCCAAGCGTATTTTCCTAGTTTCGCTACTGAGTTTATCCGGTTGGAAAGGCAATTATATTTACGTAAATAAATGTAGGTCGTCCTCGAAGACCGACGGCAGTGACGACTTTTCTTTCAATGCATCAGGAAACCGCGTCCAGCATATAGGCAGAGTGATTCAAGGGACTTCGGTCCTCACACTGCGTGCCGTCCAGTGTCTGAAAACATGTTTTTGTGGTTTTCAGGGTTTTTTTGAGGCAGAAAGGTAAGTCTATTCCACTACTCCGTCTGGTTGGGATCAAAAATATTTTTAACCAGATGAATAGTGAAATGTTTCTCCTTCCTGAGGTGGAAGTGACGTGACCTTTACCCTCTCCTCAGCAGTTTTTTTTTTTTTTTAACACCAAAGTGATGCATATTATTTACTGCTGGTCTTCAATTTATAATCTGCATTACATCAGAATTTTATTTGCTAAATCTTGTTCCGTGCCCCTTCACTGTTAGAGGGAATGATAGCTATTTACAATGCCATAACTTTGATTTATTAACATGTTTAGTTCTGTAAGATAGGCAAGTTTGGATCCAATGAAATACCTATTCATGGCAATCAACCCAAGAGAGTTCATTTGAAACAGATGTCATGTCTTTGGTTTAGTTTGCTGACTTGTGAGTGAAAGTGGTGTTATCTTGGGGCCTCTACTCACCACCGTTGTTAAGAGGATAATCCAGGTGGTTTTGATGTAGAAAACAAATTTGTGGAATGCAACATGCAGCTGATTGACTTAAGGTGAAAAGCAGTTTTATGTACTGATTTGCCTTGTATGATAGGCTGATGGTCCCCAAAGAGGATCATGTGCTGATCCTCAGAACTTACTAGGTGGCAAAAGGAGCTTTCCAAGTATGGTTAAATTAATGATCTACACAAGTGAAGATTATCCTAGATTGTCCAGGTGGGCCCTGTGGAATTACAATGGCCCAGATAAAAAAGGAGGCAGCGTGTCAGAGAAAATGTGATGACCAAAGCAGAGGAAAGTGAGAAAAATATTATGCTGCTGGTTTTGAAGATAGAGGAAGGAGCAAGGATCCTAGGAATGAGGTAGCCTCTAGGAGGTAGGACGGTAAGAAAACAGATTCTACCCTTGAGCCTCCAAACGAGTGCAGTCCTCCCAACACCTTGATTTTAAGAAGTCGGATAATAAATTGTCACTTTAAGCTATGAAGTGTATGGTTGTTTGTTTCAGAAGTAATCTGAAATAAATCCACCTTGCGTTAGATTTCGTTGCATGTACTCATGCCTCAAGTTGTTTCTAACAGCAGCCTCTTCAGCTTTCTCCATTGCTTCCCCTAACGTCTTGCCTACTAAGTATGCTTTATCACTGCTTGAAATCCTTTGGATATTGAAACCAAAAATGTACTTAGGCAATACACAGACAAAGTTGAAGCCCAAACATACCACAAAAGATATTTGAGAAGACTGAACTGCAGGAGGACAAGATTGTGGTTTATTTACCTCTGTTTACCTAATAACTAACACACTGTCTTGCACAATATTCCATAGATTGTGTTAAATTAAGGAGAAAATGAATACAGTTTCTCCTGATTGCAAATTGGTACTTGTAAAAGAGAAGTAAGGGACTTTTGGATTGTCACCCTGCTTTCGTCCTTATCCACCTCTGGATACTGGAGGGCCACTGTACTGGGCACAGTCCTGGTTTGGAGAATTAATTTCTGCATGTGTGTCAGAGCCTCTAAAAGCATAGAAAAACCACAAAGAAAACTTTTATTTTATAAATAGTTTACATTTGTGTGATCACACTGTATGATAAACTGGGAAGACCAACAGATTTAGGTGAGTTTACATAGCAAAGCCTCAAACTACCAGTACTGTATTTCCAGTTCTTTCCTTTCTAGATAAGCCAAAGTAATGATCTTAGTCCTTACTTCATTTCTCTCTGTAATAGATGTACATGGATTCTGTGCTGCATGGCTGGAATTGCTTTTTGAATAGATAAGAATGAATAATTGAATTTTCTACAAGTCCTCTTTTTTTTTTTTAATTGCCGTAAAACCATCTTCTACCTTGGAACTTGAATAATTTAAGTTAGCTAAAATGGAGACTTTTATTACACTTTGCCTTTCTGTTTTTATTCTTTCAAAGATATTTGAAATTCAGAGTTACACAAAGAGAGAAGGAAAGGCAGAGAGAGAGAGTCTTCCATCCACTGGTTCACTCCCCAGATGGCCACAAAAGCCAGAGCTGCACCGATCCAAAAACAGGAGCCAGGAGCTACTTCCAGATCTCCCATATGGGCACAGGGGCCCAAGGATTTGGGCCGTCTTGTACTGTTTTCCCAGGCCATAACAGAGCAGGATGGGAAGTGGAGCAGTTGGTACTCGAACCGACACCCATATGGGATGCCGGTATGGCAGGTGGCAACTTAACCCACTATGCCAACAGTGCCAGCCCCTGCCTTTCTACTTTTGAGCAGAAAAAAGTACCAGATTTTGGCCAGTTCTATAAGAAATGTCTTTGTCATAGTTGTTATTATGATATTTACAAATGTAATTGGTGGCCAGCGCTGCGGCTCAATAGGCTAATCCTCCACCTGCGGCGCCAGCACCCCAGGTTCTAGTCCTGGTCAGGGTGCTGGATTCTGTCCCGGTTGTTCCTCTTCCAGTCCAGCTCTCTGCTGTGGCCCTGGAGTGCAATGGAGTATGGCCCAAGTGCTGGGCCCTGCACCCACATGGGAGACCAAGAGGAAGCACCTGGCTCCTGGCTTTGGATCAGCGCGGTGCGCCGGCCGCAGCAGCCATTGAGGGGTGAACCAACAGAAAAGGAAGACCTTTCTCTCTGTCTCTCTCTCTCTCTCACTGTCCACTCTGCCTGTCAAACAAACAAACAAACAAAAACAAATGTAATTCGTGCTTCTACTGTAATATTAGGAATGATCTCAATTGTAGATGTTGCACTTAAATGTAGTCAGGACTCTGCTAAATGTAATTTCCCCTACTAGTGTCAAGAGGCTTAGGAGGAACTCTTCCATTTCTTCTTTTAGGCATATTTGAAAAGCTGTGATATGGAATATTTGTAAATGGAAAGTGAGAAAAGTTAATTTCTTCTGATTTAAATTAGATGAATATACTATTGGAGATCCAAATGATTGTAACTCTTCTTTTGGAAAGCTTAAGTTATGATTACTTTTTATTAAGTAGTCAGGACAAGGTCCATTGAAGGACAAGAATTTTAGAAGATAAAGCATGTAGTACATGCTATGTTTTTAAAGACAGAGTCTTTGCTTGGAAAGAAGTGTTTTAGGAATTCAACTTGTACCAAATCTCAATGCAGAGGGAGTTACAGAAGCAGTATAAAATTAATCCAACCTGGGTGAGTTTTGGTTGCATCAACATATGCCTCATTACACAAAAGTTAGTTGAACCTTTTCTTTTTCGGATCAGCGCAGTGCGCCGGCCGCAACACACCAGCCGTAGCAGCCACTTAGGGGGGTGAACCAACGGAAAAAGGAAGACCTTTCTCTCTGTCTCTCTCTCTCACTGTCCTCTCCGCCTGTCAAAAAAAAAATTTATTCATTTATTTATTTGAGAGAGAAAGGGGGAGACAAAGGAAGATCTTCCATCTGCTGTTTCAATCTCCAGATGGTCGCAATGGCCAGAGCTGAGCCAGGCCGAAGCCATGAGCCAAGAGCTTCTTCTAGGTGTCCCCCATGGGAGGCAGGGGCTCATGTACTTCCACTGCTTTGCCCAGGTCATTAGCAGGGAGCTATATCAGAAATGGAGCAGCTGGGACTCAAAATAGCACCCAGATGGGATGCTGGAGTCGCCACTTTACCTGCTATGCTATAGCGTCAGCCCCTAGTTGAATCTTTTCTAATGTGGTTCTGTTTTGCCACACAGGAGAAAAAAAAATATGGTTACTATTTCCTATAGAAAATTCCATTTACTATACTAGGACTGTTTCTTATAAAATTTTTTCTCAATCTTTTTATACCAAAAAATCCTTAAAAGGATATGTGTCTCTTTTCTATCACACAGGTTATTTTGCTGAGACTTTCTCTTTCTAGGCAGATATTGCCCGTTCTCTAAGACCAACCACAAATCGATCTTATGTTAGAATGTACAATGAATTAAATGTCAACCAGTTGACACTAGCAGTTAACTAAGTTAACCAAGGTCATGCATATAATGACTGCTAAATTTCTTCTTCCATCTCCTGGATATAGCTTTCCTTAACTACTCAATGAACTTGTTAATCTTACTCTTCTGAATTTCTATAACTGTTTTATGAGCTATGTAGCCATGCTGGCAATTTAGCACTTATATTCTTCCTCTTAGTGACTCTGGTTGTCTCTTATATTGCAGTCTCCTCATCCTAGCATTCCAGTATCTTCCCATGGGATTTTAGCACAGTTGCTGCTACTTTCACATTTACTCAGTATAACATAAAACTTGGATTTTGGTACATTCCTAAGAAAGTATTCTGTTTGACTACAATAAAACCCTAAATTATCTTAGAAAAACTAACCGCCTGTCTATAATGGCATTATATTATTTGAAAGAGGAATGTATTTGGCTATGCTTTTTGTGTGACATTTCTGTACTTCAAAATATAAGATATATTGATACTTGACAGAGCATTTGTGTGACAATAAACCCTACTACCCAAAAGATGGTTGAATATTTTGTAATACGGTTTTATCCTTAGGAAAGCATGAAGTATTCTCTACCTATCAAGGAATCACATTCTTCAGGAATGATTTCTCATTGGCAGGAAGTATAGCAGAAATTCAGACATTTTTGTTTTGCATTAATTTCTAATTACAGTTAATGATAGCTTTCACTTAGTTACTTCGTTACTTCTTCTGGTGTAGTAGCCACTGGTATTAACACCATTCCATGTATCATACCTTCTAGTTTTCCTAAGAGTCCTGTGATGTAATGCTATTATGACCTTCATTTTACTCATTAGGGAACAGAGGCAAGGAGAGCCTGGTCACCTACTCAAAATGATATGGAAAGTGATGGATCATTGATTTGAACCCAGGGAATTTGACTCGAGCTTCTGCCCTGTGAACAGAATGTGAACTCACGTTCTTAAAATAAGAACCATACTTTCTTAGCATTAATTGATGGACAATTTTCTCCTTCCCTTTTCTCCTCCCAGTCTACAGGGAAATTAGTAATTTTTAGGAAAGTACCCAAATGTTTGCTATTTAGAGAAAAAGCATTTACTTACTATCCAGTATTCAATATTTTCTCAACCTCAGGAGACCGAATGCCATTTTTTAATAACATATTAAAAAAAGATTTATTTATTTATTTGAAAGTCAGAGTTACACAGAGAGAGAAGGAGAGGCAAGGAGAGGTCTTCCATCCATTTGTTCACTCCCCAAGTGGCTGCAACAGTCAGAGCTGTGCTGATCCATAGCCAAGAGCCAGGAGCTTCCTCCGGGTCTCCCATGCAGGTTCAGGGGCCCAAGGACTTGGGCCATCTTCTACTGCTTTCCCAGGCCACAGCAGAGAGCTAGATGGGAAGTGGAGCAGCTGGGACTTGAACCTTTGCCCATATGGGATGCTGACACTGCAGGTGGCAACTTTACCTACTACACCACAGTACCAGTCCCTATAACATATCTAAAACAGTGTTTACTTTCCTGAAGAAATGTACAGGCAATATAACCCACCTACACACATAACTAGAAAAGCATCAACATATTATAAGCTTATACAATAGGAATAAAAGTAATTTATAGTCACATATGAACATGTCTACTCTGAAAGAAATGGCCAAGTAGCTATAGAAAGTTAAACTTGTTATATAATCACCATGGATGGAAACTTATACGAGTTTATTTTACTTGTGGTTCTGATACCTTGGTGATAAGACTTTCTGAAATGGTGACAAAATATTACTTAAGTTCTGGACAAAGAAAATGAAAGCCACCCCCACCCCAATTGTCAGGATACTGAATTTTTGCATTGTAAGAAATAGATCTTTATGTTTCTGATATCAAGATGTGTCTTTCCAGCACTGTCAGCTAGATGTCTGTCAGTCATTACATCATTCCCTTTGTCACTGCCTGAACATTTATAAACCTAGTTGTTGCTATTACTGATTGCACTGCCAGACAAACTGAAGACAGTTTTAAAAGGGATATGAGGCTGGCGCCGTGGCTCACTAGGCTAATCCTCCACCTTGCGGCGCCGGCACACCGGGTTCTAGTCCTGGTCGGGGTACCGGATTCTGTCCCAGTTGCCCCTCTTCCAGGCCAGCTCTCTGCTGTGGCCAGGGAGTACAGTGGAGGATGGCCCAAGTGCTTGGGACCTGCACCCCATGGGAGACCAGGAGAAGCACCTGGCTCCTGCCATCGGATCAGCGCAGTGCGCCGGCCACGGTGACCATTGGAGGGTGAACCAACGGCAAAAGGAAGACCTTTCTCTCTCTCTCTCTCTCTCTCTCTCACTGTCCACTCTGCCTGACAAAAAAAAAAGGGGGGGGGGTGATATGACCATGAGTTGTGTGTAATCTTTCCATCAATATCTTTGGAAGGCTCAAAAAACTACGCACATCAAAATGCCATAACCAGTGTCTGTGGCTTGGAAAAAACCTTGGACATAGGAGTTGAGCACTGTTTTAGAAAATACAGCATCTCTGGGGCCAGTGCTGTGGCGCAGCAGGTTAACGCCCTGGCCTAAAGCACCAGCATCCCATATGGGCACCACTTCGAGACCTGGCGCTCCACTTCCAATCCAGCTCTCTGCTGTGGCCCGGGAAAGCAGTGGAAGATGGCCCAAGTCCTTGGGCCCCTGTACCCGCGTGGGAGACCTGGAAGAAGCTCCTGGTTCCTGGCTTTGGCTCGGAACAGCTCCGGCCATTGCACCCAATTGGGGAGTGAACCATCGGATGGAAGATCTCTCTCTCTTTCTCTGTCTCTCTCTCTCTTTCTTTCTCTGCCTTTCCTCTCTCTATGTAACTCTGACTTTTGAATAAATAAATAAATCTTTCAAAATACAGCATCACCAAGACACTTAATAGCAGGCAATATAATGTTTGCTTGGAAAATATGGATATTGACAACTCTGAGTCAAAAACTTCAGAAAATTTTCTGAATATGAAGAAGTTTTAGGAATATCTTAAGTTTGCCCTTTTTTCCTTTATATATTTCAAGTATATTTTATTTCTGTCCAAATAAGTCTAAAAGAGCCTTTTAAATAAATTTAAAGTGAAAATGATGATTGCATTGAATTATAGTTTAATTTTCAGTGTTTTTCTACGTTTTTCTGTGATATTTAATACTATTTTCTATTTGAGGATGTCTTAGTTGATATGCAATGTTTACTTTTCTGTAAAATTCACTGTGCATTAAAACAGTACAAGCAAGCTTCGTCTTTATGTACAAAATTATGTTAAATTCTAGTTTCAGATAAATAGAAGTAGATTTTCCGTCAGAGTGGACCAACTATGTTGAGGAAGATTTCCCTTGAATAACATAACATCTAATATCCCCGACTCTACCTATTGAAAGTAACAACTTTCTTTCCTTATCATTGCCAAAATACACAGCTAAAAAATTCTGAGAGACTCTTAAAGAAGGTACAGCTCCCTAAGCATTTCTTTTTCAATACTTGTGAGATATTTTTGTGTTCCCATTTATTGTCACTAGAGGGAGCAACCGGTCTTTACAAAAGCTATGTGTCTACCCTCTAATGGAAGAGCTATGGAATGATCCTTCACTATAAATAAAATTTCTTATAATTTAAATGTATTCATATACTTTTATTCCCACTAAGCTATAATTGTCACAAAGAAGTTTTCTCAGACAGGCTTAAATCTGTTATGATGACCTTCAGTAATCAAATTAGCCAGAGTATCTCCTAGGAGCTTGCTTTCTCTGATAAGGTCCCTACCAAGTGGTTCTGGCTTTGCCACTCACTAACTGTTTGCCCTGGGTAGATCACTTCATCTCTCTGAGCCACAGTTTCCTCATAGGTAAATGGAAGTTATAATACATATTTTGGGGCTGGAATGTGGCATAGCCCATAAAGCTGCTGCCTGCAACACCAGCATCCCATATGTGTGCTGGTTCGTTTCCCAGCTGCTCCACTTCCTGTCCAGCTCCCTGCAAGTGGTCTGAGAAAAGGACCAGAAGATGGCCCAAGTGCTTGGTTCCCTGCCACCTACATGGGAGACCTGGAAATTGCTCCTGGTTCCTGGCTTTTTGTGGCCATCTGGGGAGTGAACCAGCGGATGGAGGATCTCTGTCTCTCCCTCTTTCTCTGACTTTCAAAATAAATAAATAAATCTAAAAAAATACATATTTTACAGGCCTGTTAAGATAAAATTAGAGATGTGTAAAGTGTTTAGCACTATCATCTTTCATTGAATAGAAGAAGGTAACATTGTTTGATCTTATGATAAAACTTACACACTTTAAAATCAAACTATTGATAAGGTATAATTGGGCACTAAAGTTCTGATTTCCTGTAAACAGTGAAATGTATAGGAGTTCAGAGAAGAAACTTTCACTGGTCAGTGAAAGTTTACTGAAGGAAATGAGACTTGACTTGTATCCCACTATGGGTCAGAGTTAAATAGCTTGAGAAACAGGTAAGGCCAAAAAATATAGTAATCATCCTTGTCCATAGGTCTAGCTATTTCAACATGCATTATTGACTTACACTGTCCAGTAGTGTAGCCACCAGCCACATGTGGCTATTTGTGTTTAAATTAATCAAAATTAAATAAAATGAAAAATTCAGTTCATCAATCACTAGAACTATATTTGAAGTAATCAGTTGCAACATCTGACTAGTGACCTCTGTATTAGAGAACATGCAGTATTTTATCATAGAAAGTTCTGTCACACAATATTGTTCTGGATGCATAGTATCTCCTAGCAGCAGGAAAAAGTGAATTTTCTGGAACTAAAATGCCATTCCACAGAGATAGCAGGCATATACTTAACAAAGGTCTTAAGGAAAAGAAAAATACTTTTTGAAATTCCTGCTTTAGGTTAAGAGTACTTATCCACTGGTTCATATAACAGCAAAAAGATAATCTAAATATCATGTCACTTCACTACATAATTTAAATTTAAAATAAATTACAAAAATGTGTGAGCCATTACCTTTCAGAGAGAGGAATGAAGCTAAGTGGATCAAATTCAGGAAGTATTGGTTGAAAATTTTATGTAGCTTCATTATTTAATCAATAAAATGGGTGCTTGGTTGGACCAACCCCTACTGTACTTTTAGTAACATAAAATAATAAGGTGGCTCATATTTAAATGAAATAATTATGTGAAACAATAAGAAGTTACTACATTAATTTTTTAAAAGGTGTATTTTAAAAGTCACATTACACGAGACTGAGAGAGGAGAGACAGAGAGAGAGATAGAGAGAGTTCTTCCATCCACTGGTTCACTCCCCAAATGGTTGTGATGACCAAGGCTGGGCCAGGCCAAAGTGTGGAGCTAGGAGCTTCATCCAGGTTTCCCAAGTAGGTGCAGGGGTCCCAAGATCTTGGGGAATCCTCCACAGCTTTCCTAGGCACATTAGCAGGGAGCTGGATTGGAAGTAGAACAGGTGCTCATATGAGATGCAGATTTCAGGTGGCTTAACCTATTGTACCACAACACTGGCTTCTACACTGATTTTTAAAAGTCATTTTGAATCATAAAGATGAGTTTGGCACAATACCAGAAATTGAGAGAACATTTGATAAAAACAGCCTTTGTATTTGAAACCATCTCACAATCCTAAGTTTAAGAAATTTCAGGGGCTGGCGCTGTGGTGTAGCAGGTAAAGCTACCGCCTGCAGTTCCAGCATCCCATAAGGGCACTGGTTTGAGTCCCAGCTGCTCCACTTCCGATCCAGCTCTCTGCTATGGCCTAGGAGAGCAGTGGAAGATGGCCCAAGTCCTTTGGCCCCTGCACCCACGTGGGAGACCCGGAAGAAGCTCTTGGCTCCTGGCTTCAGATTGGCACAGCTCTTGCCAATATGACCAACTGGGGAGTGAATCAGCAGATGGAAGACCTCTCTCCCTCCCTCCCTCCCCCCCCCCCTTGTAGCTCTGACTTTCAAATAAATAAATAAATCTTATTTTTTTTAAAAATTTCAAACAGGAAAAGGATGATTAATGGATACTAAGCTATGCAGGAGAAATTAGGGAATAAAGTAATTTCGTATAACAGAGAATATTTCTGTATATTTTCTAGGTAGTATGAGGTTTAGATTAATAGATAAAACCCTTTAAACATTGTTCCCATGAGTTTGTGCTAGTTACTATTCATTAAAACTCCAAAGCTCATGTATAATCATCCAAAAATGTCAGGAAAAAAATTTTTTTTTAATATGAGTCAAGCCCCATGATCAGAGAACCTTTTCAGAACAAACCATACTTTAATGATAAAATGCAACCTTCAGAGCCCAGATTGTGACCTAGCAGGTAAAGGCACTGCCTGCGATGCGGGCATCCCAAATGGGTGCATGTTCAAGTCCTGGCTGCTCCACTTATGATCCAACTCCCTCTTAATGCACATGGGAAAGCAGTGGAAGATGTCCCAAGTACTTGGGCCCCTGCACCCATGTGGGAGAACTGGAGGAAACTCCTGGCTCCTGGCTTCAGTCTGACCACGCCCCTGCTATTGCAGCCATCTGGGGAGTGAACCAGCAGATGGAGGCTCTCTCTCTCGCTCTCTCTCTCTCTCTCTCTCTCTGGAATTCTGACTTTCAAGTAAATAAATAAATCTGAAAAAAAAAAAAGACATCCTTTTTTTTTTTCAGATTTATTTATTTGAGAGGCAGAGTTATATATAGAGAGAGACAATCTTCCATCTGCTGCTTCACTCCAAATGGCCGCAACAGCTGGAGCTGGGCCTATCCAAGGCCAGGAGCCTGGAGCTTCTTATGGGTTTCCAACATTAATGCAGGGGCCTAAGGACTTGGGCCATCTTCTGCTGCTTTCCCAGGCACGTTAGCAGGGAGCTAAAACAGAAGTGGAGCATCTGGGACTCAAACCAGTGCCCATATGGGATGCCAGCACCACAAGCAAGGCTTAACCTGCTACACACAGCACCAGCCCGTAGCCCTCTTGCTTAAAAGGAAAATCCACCAAGGCTATTTACTGCTTTTCACGTAAAAGTTGACTCAAAATGAGAAGTTCATATTATATCTAACTGAATACTTTGGTCATCATAACACTTAATCCATTAGTTGAGAACTCTGCTTTGTGATTTTTTTGACTTGTCTTCCAGCTTTCTTTGATTTATAAGGAAGTAATTCTCTGTTCATCTGTTTTAAAAATGTGAAAGATTGGGGCTGGTGCTGTTGTGCAGCATATTAAGCTGCTGCCTGTAGTACCAGCATCCTATATGGGCACATGTTCAAGTCCTAGCTGCTCCACTTCTGATCCAGCCCTCTGCTAGTGCATCTGGGAAAGCGGTGGAGTATGGCCTAAGTCCTTCAACCCTCCAACCATGTGGGAGACCTGGAAGAAACTCCTGGATCCTTGCTTCCGCCTGGCCCAGTCCTGAGTGTTGCAGCCAATTAAGGAGTGAACTCGCAGATGGATGATTTCTCTTTGTCTCTTTCTTTCTTTGTAACTCTGCCTTTCAAATAAATAAATCTTTTTTTAAAAATGTGAAGGATTGATTTGGAAAGAGACCATCATACATTCATTCCAATCGTTAATGGAAAGGTTAATATTAAAATGTACCACATAATTGGTATAGTATTAAATGTGTACTATTTAATTATGCTATACTCCAAGACATAGATACTGTGCACCTTATAAAGATTAAGCATTTGTGAAAATGTTAATTAGTTCAGCCACTGTGGGAAACAACATGGAGATTTCTTTAAAAACTAAAAGTAGACTTGCCATAGGATCCAGCAATCCCACTATTCCACAAAAGAGTTGAGCACAATGTATCAGAGATACCTCCACCACCTTGTTTATAGCAGCTCTGTACACAATAGCCAAAAATTGAAATCAATCAAGGTGTCCATCATCACATGTGGTATATATACACACAATGGGATATTATTCAGATATAAAAAGAATGAAATTCTACCATTTGCAACAAAATGTACACAATTCAATGATGCCATGTCGAATGAAATAAGCCAGACCCAGAAAGACAAATATCGCATGTCCTCCGTTATATATGGGAGCTAAAATTAAAAAAAAAAAAAGAAAGAAAAAGAGATGTCTGTGTATATCAGTATTGCTGCAAATATAGTTTTGTAAAACTTTGTTTTATACCTTTGTTTAACAATGATTAAGAATGTTAAACTACTATAGTTTTTATGATCTGATTACTTTAAAATTTACTGTACATGGGTGAAATGGTCATTTTTCCATTCAGTTGTTTATAGTAATTGTCTATATTCCCACCAAACTAGAGTCTTTTTTGCTTTTTATTTGTTAAACTTTTTATTCAATGAGGTATTAAGCCTTTTTACTGTAATATAAATTTAAAATATGTTGTAAAAACAAAAACGGGGGGACAAGGAAGGACAGTGGAAGGGGAGGGAGGGAGGAAGGTAATATCATCATGTTCTTAGAATTGTATCTACAAATCACACTGAATCTGTTAAAAACTAATAAAAAATAAAGAATGTATAAAGACTAAGGAATCTCAGAGAGATCGAATGAGCCTAAAGTTATATAACTATTTGAGCCACCCAGGGAAAGCAGCAGATGATGATTTAGGTGCTTAGGTCTCTACTACTCATGTGGGAAATCCAGATGGAATTCCTGGCCCTTGACTTCAGCCTCATCCTGCCCTGGCTGTTGTGAGCACTTAAACAGTGGACCAACAGATGGAATATTTCTGTCTGTATCTGCTTTTAAGATAAATTATTCAAATAAATAAATCTAAAACAATACAACCAATCTCTTTTTTAAAAGGGGATTGGGGAGGGGCACTGCAGACACTTGGCACAGTGGTTAAGGTGCTGCTTGGGATGCCCATATGACATACTAAAGGGCCTCAGTTTGAGTCTCAGCTCCTGGTTAATGTGCGCCCAGGGAGGCAGCAGATGATGACTCAAGTCCTTGAGTCTGCTGCTGCTCACATAAGAGAGCTGAATTGAATTCCAGGCTCCTGGCAAACAATTGGGGAATGAACCAGTGGAAGGAAAATCTGTCTCTGTCTCTGTCTCTCTGCCTTTCAAATAAATAAATAATTTAAATATATTTCAGACATTAAGGAAGACCCTCTCAGAGCTGGCATTGTGGTACAGTGGGTCGAGTCACCACCTGTGCTGCCTGTATCCCATAAGGGCTCCAGTTTGAGTCCCAGCTGCTCCAATTTTGACCCAGTTCCTTGCTAATGCACCTAGGAAGACAGCAGAAGGTAGTCCAAGTGCTTAGGACGCTGCCACCCACATGGGATACCCAGATGAGGTTCCAGGCTCCCAACTTTGGTCTGTCCCAGCCCCCGTTGTTTCAGCTATTTGGGAAATGAACCAGTGAATGCAAGATATCTCTCTCTCTCTCTCTCTCTCTCTCTCTCTCTGTGTGTGTGTGTGTGTGTAACTCTTTTTTAAATAAGTCAATATAAGGAAAAAAACTCTCATACAGAATTGAAATACTTATGTATTCAATATAGAGTTCAGAATAAGACTACAACATTAACATGTTTACTAACTTTTGAACTGGTATTGAAAGGCTGAAACAAAAATACTTGCTTAAAATATATTAGGCCAGCGCCGTGGCTCACTAGGCTAATCCTCCACCTGTGGCGCCGGCACCCCGGGTTCTAGTCCCGGTCAGGGCTCCAGATTCTGTCCCGGTTGCTCCTCTTCCAGTCCAGCTCTCTGCTGTGGCCCAGGAGTGCAGTGGAGGATGGCCCAGGTGCTTGGGCCCTGCACCCGCATGGGAGACCAGGAGAAGCACCTGGCTCCTGGCTTCGGATCAGTGTGGTGCGCCGGCCGCAGCACACTAGCTGTAGCGGCCACTTGGGGGGTGAACCAACGGAAAAGGAAGACCTTTCTCTCTCTCTCTCTCACTGTCCACTCTGCCTGTCAAAAAAAAAAAATGATATTGAATTCAAGGTGAGTAAAGATTTTTTTTTTAATCTAGAAGAAGAGGTCATTATTCATTTGAAGAGGGATTTAAACAGCTGAAATTCAGTAAGCAACTTACTTTATTGGTGTGGACCTCTGTATTGTTGATCACCCTGGTTATCTGTTTGGTAATTTTTTTAATCTAATATATATTTTTAGATATCAAGTTAGTGATTTCCCAAAGGTTAATAAAATATCTATTTTATAATGAGTTATTTTATGTGGAATACTTGAAATACTGTGCTGGAATTATTGACATCACAGGTAGTTCCAAGTTAAAAATAGTTAATTACAATTTTATTTGAGGTAACATTACTTTTATGTTTTTCCCAACTTACAGGACTCATCAAGCAGTATCCTCTCTCTTTCTCTCTTTTTCTCTTTCTCTTTCTCTTTAAGATTTATTGTTTTATTTGAAGACAGAGTTAGAGGCAGAGAGAGAGAGAGGTCTTCCATCTGCTGGTTCACTCCTCAAATGGCCACAATGGCTGGAGCTGTGCTGATCCAAAGCTAGGAGCCAGGAGCTTCTTACAGGTCTCCCACATGAGTGCAGGGGCCCACGGATTTGGGCCATCTTCTATTGCTTTCTCAGGCCATAGCAGAGAACTGGATCGGAAGTAGGGCAGCCAGGACTCAAACCAGCACCCATATGGGACGCTGGCACTGCAGGCAGAGGCTTCACCCGCTACACCACAGCACCAGCCCTCAGATTACTTTTCAAGTAGAAGAGTTTGTATGTACACTGGTTTAGGTGATTCAAATAATATCAACAGCCTTCATAAACTTTGGGATCTAGGAGCATTAATAAAACTATCAGGCCTTAAACAGAGATCTTGAAGAACTTAAAGGGACCGAGAACCCTTGGAATGGAGAGTAGATGTCAGAAAAGCTCTGCAAGCCAGTACCTGGTCCAGAGTCTTCACTGCCTATTTTCTGGCTCCATCCAGAGGCCAGAAGGAAAAACTTAAGCAGCCTGTAATTACTGTTGCCTTCCCCATTCTCCTGCCATCCCATCTTTATTACCAATGGAGAACAGAATTACATATACCCTCTCAGAAGCAGGAGGTGTGTTGAAACCAATGGAATATTCACAAGTTCCTTACTGAGCGCTTCCTACAGTAAGTGTTAAGGGTTCCAAGATAAAAGACACTCTTCCAACCTTCCAAAGATCATGGAGTGAAAGATGATTTGGAAGGAAATCATTACACTGCACCATGAAAAAGGGAATATCAGGTATATTTTACCAAGTATATGCTGAACACTAAGCACAGAAAGAAGACCTGTGAGTGCCTGCGGGGTTAGAGAGAGCTTCATAAAGTACAGGACACATAGAACTGGGATTTCATGGCAGAAGAAAAGTCCGAGGCAGAAGAAAAGTCCGAGGTCAGAGAGGAGAGTTGGACAACAGGCTCAGGGAGTGTAGGCAAAAGTGGAGAGAGTAACAGGAAAGAAGCCTGGAATGTGGCTTGGTTCACATTTGAAAGAATTTTGAGGCTCAATATAGACTACTGTGATTTGCCATCAGCATCCTGTTGAATCCTGACAATATGCATTTTTTCCTTTTAAAAATGTGCTACTCCCTCCTGCTTTTTATTTCAAGGTGTTTATATAAGATAGGATATGATCCAACAACTAAATTAGCCAACATGTAGAATAAGAAGGCAGGAACTATGATATGGAACGTCAAACAGCCTAAATTTAAATATTTAAACAAACTAGAGCTCTCTAGATAGACAGAAAACAATAATTTACCTTTTAGAAACTGATAATGTTTCTGATAGTGTTTCAGTTATTTTTCGATGTTTGAACACTGGAAGACTACAATATTAATGTATAAGTAATGTTTAATATGTTACTTCCAGGAAAAAGACAATTGCAAGTTGCCATTTTTTTTCTAAAAATAGAACATTGTCATAGCAGCTTCTTTGGAATTGGAACTTCACTAACTGGGATTCTACCAATGAAAAATTTTCTGTGACCTCATCAGTTTTGCCTTTGCTTAGCAAATTATCTTTCAAGATTATTGTAAATCAATGATAAGGTATTTTGGAATCATGCTTATAATATGAAAGGTAAAAAGTTTTCCTTGACTATCATTAATATTGTTAATAGTTTTTGAGTAAATATTTCTGAAATCTTTAGTATGTGCTTGGCACCCTTCAAGGTACCAGCAGATGGAAGATTTCTCTGTGTCTCCCTTGCTCCCTTTAACTCTGACTTTCAAATAAATAAAATAAATCCTTTTTTAAAATTACCTTTAAAAATTCTCAATGTGGTCAATTCATTATTGGGAATTTACATTTTTGCATGGAGAGATAGATAATAAATGTGAAAATACATAGAAAGATACTTTGAGGGACCAATATATTCTCTGAAGAAAGAAGCATGACTTGGACTAACGTAGTAGATGAGGTCCTTGCATGTGTGTGAAGAGGTGGTGCTGTTTGAGTTAGACCTAAATGGTGAGGATACATCAGACACAAAGTTACCTTGGGAAGGGCATCATAACCAGAAGGAACAAAAAGAGCAAAGACCCTGAGCAAGACTAATCGGCAAAAAAGAGTGCATGATTGAAGAGTAAGCAGTTTTATTTAGGAGATGAGATCAGAGATAGGAGTGGCCAGATCATGTAAGGCTTACAAAGTTATGAGGAAGCTGGATTTACAAGAATTTTAGTTTTTGGTAAGGTTAGAGTGACATCAGATTCATGCTTTGGAAAAATCACTTGAGCTGTTTTGTGGGAATTGAGTGGGGAGGGAGAATAGAGGCAGGGCAATGGTGAGTGAGCAGCTGCAGTGTCCTAGGGGAGAATGGATAGTGACTTGGATAGTGTTGAGGCTGTAGAAATTGAAAAGTAATAAGACTCAGAATATAATTTGGATAGACACATTATAGCAGAAATGTTCAAACTCTGTCCATATCTCTGACCCTCATTCTTGGAACACTTGCTGAAGGCTTCCTATTGCCAGGTCAGCACCATAGGAGGGAGTTGGTGCCTGCAGTCCTTAGCCAAAGTTGGATGGGAGTTAAAGGATAAACATTCCAGCTTCCTCACCTTTCAGGTAGAGAACCATTTCGATATATTCTCACCATCTCTCAAAAGGTCTAATGGGATTGATTCCCATCTATCTTCAGCCATAATCGGCCCATCATTGTACCCTGTATTGCACCTGTCCATTATTATACCCTTTCTCCTTCAGCCTCACAATAGTACCTCCTGGAACCACATCCTAAACTACTTGTACTCCAATCCCTAACCCAAAGTCAGCTTTTGGAGGAATATAGTTGAGATACTAGTTTCAGTGAATTCTGACTAATGAATTGACTACATTGAGAATTTTAAAGGTAATTTTTTTAAAAAAGATATTTACTTGAAAGCCAGAGTTACAGAGAGAGGGTGAGAGAGAAATCTTCCATCTGCTGGTTTACTCATCAAATGGCCACAATAGCCGGGGCTGGGCCAGGCTGAAACCGGGAGCCAGGAGCTTCATCCAGGTCTCCCACTTGTGTGTAGGGCCCCAAGAACTTGAGCCATCTCCCACTGCTTTCCTAGGTGCATTAGCAGGGAGTGGGATCAGAAGTGGAGCAACTAGAATTCAAATCAGTGCCCATATAGGATACCGGCATTGCAGGCAGAACTTAATCTGTTATGCCACAACACTGGTCCCTAAAGGTAAATGTTTTAAGATTATTCCATCTGTCACACATACTTCAAGGTGACAAACTGCTTTTCCATGTCAAGTTCATTCTTCCATCTACCCTCAATATTCTGCTTATGAATCTTCTTAGGATAAATAAATCTTGACCATTTTCAGCAAATTCACTTTTTGTTAAACCAGAGGAAACTAAATTTGGAGGAAGAAGTGACATTTTTCTAGCATTGCTTTTCCTCATAATGTATCAGTTACCACAACAGCCAAACTTTCCATAATTTAGTTGTGATCAGTCAGGCCCTTAATTATTCTTGCTAAACTATTGTAACAAGGATTTGGATTTTACTTACCTCCCTCAGTATAGAAGCAAGTTGAACAGGACAATCTACTAAATTCTATGTTCACAGGGTGGTACCAATTTGCATAAAGTAGGCAATATATGTTTAGTATTATTAATAATTGGTATGGGAAAAGCTGATGTGAAGGCAAGCAGTTTTCTAATATGATCTGGAAATTGCACAGTCATTTCCACTCTCATACCAATACAAGGGAGATAGAAATCAGGCTGTAGTTAATGTGAGTTCATGATTACCTAAAATTCATGAGAAGAAAGGGGAACTAAATATTCAGAAACAGTTAGCAATTTCTCCCTCTGTTGGTTTTAAGATTACTTTGAATAAATTAAAAGTTATATAAAATTGTGGAGTTAGAAAGCTATGAGGAAAGAAAGTCCCCCCAAAGGCATGATAATCTAGAAATGTGGGTAAATTCTCATCCTGAAAGGCCACTTGAAATTGGAAAGGCGGGAGAGAGGAAGAAAGGAAGGATGGAAGAAAAATATATATATTCCTTGACTTTGAGTTTCATAGTATTTGAACTCATAAGTCTTTTTTTTTCCTTTTGACAGGCAGAGTAGATAGAGAGAGAGAGAGAAAGGTCTTCCTTTTGCCGTTGGTTCACCCTCCAATGGCCACCACGGCTGGCATGCTGCAGCTGGCGCACCGCGCTGATCCGAAGGTAGGAGCCAGGTGCTTCTTCTGGTCTCCCATGGGGTGCAGGGCCCAAGCACTTGGGCCATCCTCCACTGCCTTCCTAGGCCACAGCAGAGAGCTGGCCTGGAAGAGGGGCAACCGGGAAAGGATCCGGCGCCCCGACCGGGATTAGAACCCGGTGTGTCGGCGCCGCTAGGTGGAGGATTAGCCTATTGAGCCGTGGCGCCGGCCTGAACTCATAAGTCTTAAGACTACAACTAAAATGTATTTGACTAAATTGGGACAAAATTTTTAAGTATATAAGAAAAGTACGTCAGTTTTATAAGGTATACCCTTCAGAACTTCTTCTTTTTTGAATTCCTGACTTTAATGATGAAACACTGAGGAAAAAAAAAAGGCAAACGAAGTGTGTGCCATATTTGTGGGCAGGGCAAAGATGTGAATGGAAGTAAACATGGAGTCTTGGATATAGTTAGACACATACAAACATATGTGCAGGGTCTTCAGAAAGTTCATGGAAAAAAATTTGTTATGAAAAACAATGCATGGATTTCAAAATACCTTTGAATTCAATTTCCATAGCATTTTGAAGTACCACCATATTAGCTCAAGATCCGGATGTAATATTGATATATAACTGGTTGGATCATCAAGAATTTTTAGGCAGAACAGGCAAACAAAACCCTACACTGGTTTTAATTTTCTGGGTTTGTTGTGTTTTTTATTTGGGGCTTTTCTCCATTGTTAAGAAATCTTTTGTCCAACATAGCAGCCACAGCATTGTGTGTTTAAGTTACTTTAGAATGTGGGTGGGTTGCTTCTTTTTTCTTAAATGAATCAAAAGATCATATTATCTGAAAGGACATAATCCAAATTCAAATATTTATAGGTCTATATAGATTAGAATAGTCAGAGGTAAAGCAAAGGGAGCAGTGGAGGTAGGGCAGAGGTAAAGATGTACACAAAGAGATAGAGGTGGATGAGAGAAGTTCTTCTGTACTTATCTTGTACCAGATAGAATCCCCAAACCTAAATAGAACTATTCACAATTTTTTTTGTTACCTAAGAGGTCTAAGAGAATCTTATGGTTCACATCTTTAACAATTATTAATGTTAGAATGGATAATTCCAAAGTATGCTGTGACTTTAAGCTGAGAAAGTAGAATCAATAAAAGAATGTTACGTAACACATTGAGTTTTCTGAGACTGCTGGTGTGTTGGCTATGTTTGACTATAAGGATAATGTATAACATTTGATGGAAATATAGTTTTGGGATTTTAATCAAACAATTTTTGGAGTTATTCATACATCCAGTGCAGCAAAAAGTTTAAATTTTTCTTAGGCAACTGTAGTAAGAGAGAGTAAAGAGAAGGACAGATTTTCTCACCTTCTGGAAAGAGACTTTTTTCTAGTATTAGTTAGCCCTAACCTACTAAACCTGTGCTTTCAGAGGTTGCTATAGTACTTTGGGATCCAAGTCACAATTACAGGAACAATAGGAAGTAATAGACCATGTTTGATAATAAGTTTCAAGTCCTACATGTTAAGTGGCTGTTAGTATTTTTGGAATACAAAATGGTCCTTAAAAATTCATTACTTATTCCTTTCCTATTACAATATTATTTTCACAAAAGTGCAGAAATGAAAGAAGAAAATCCCTACTTAAACTGTGCAAGTTACTTTTAACTTCTGAATACATAATTTTATCATACATGTTTATAAAATTCCACAGCAGTGAAGAGCTGGGAATTTTTAGGATTTAGGAAGATCATGTATAATATTTGGCAGTGGCTTGATAAGCATCACAACACACGTTTATCTTGTCTTTCCTCTCTTGGTAAAGATCTACTTTGCATACTAATTTCCCTGACTATTCTGCCTCAGGTCTTCAAGTCTAATGGAGAAATTTTTAGCCTTCTACTAACTTGTTAGTGCTAGTGTCAAAGAACTATTGTCCTTACCTCCTCCCCACCTCCATCCTCCTACTCTTTGAATATAAGTCCAAAATAAATGAATGGTAAAAATTTTCTTCACTGCTTTTTAGTGTAGAGTTTCAGTTCAGGAGAAGTTCTGTTCAAGAATGAATTCCAGCAGTGTTCCTGATGCCAGCAGGCAGCATAAAAGTCTTGGAGTATGGAAGTAAGCCAGAATAAATTCTGCTAAATTTGTGTGAAGTCATGTATTTATATATGATAACATATGATTATAATTCTCAACTTGAACTTCATGACCATCTTTTACTAAGAGTTTATATGATCACCATTTATAAGCAATAAATTTAAAAGTAGTCGAATTGACTGTGGACTTTATTCAGATACAAAATTTGGAAAAGATTCTGAGAGAGATTATTTGGCTGTAAAATGCTGATTGGACTCCTGAACTAGTCAGGAAGAGAGGTTTTAAAGTGGGTGAATGTGGAGGGTAGGGGTTAGGGAGGTGGGGGGGGGGACAGAGAGTGGGAGAGAGAGAGAACAAAAACACTCATCTCTAACAGGTTTCCACTACAGAGGTAAAGGCAGTTCTGAAGACCTGTCTGGAGAGTCTTGTTCTGCTCCCTTTGGGTACTGCTCCTTCTGTGCCTTCTGTGCTGTCTTCTGAGTGAGGTATATGTTCCCTAAGAGGGAAGAGCTACTTTATCTTTAGTCCATTCTTTATCTCTGTTGTCACATATTCACTCTGATAATCTGATAATTTGTGTGTGATTATGTCATATTCTTTCTTAAAAAGCTCCTCTATGGCCATCGCCACGGCTCACTAGGCTAATCCTCCCCCTGCGGTGCCCACACACCGGGTTCTAATCCCGGTTAGGGCGTCGGATTCTGTCCCAGTTGCCCCTCTTCCAGTCCAGCTCTCTGCTGTGGCCTGGGAGTGCAGTGGAAGATAGCCCAAGTGTTTAGGCCCTGCACCCGCATGGGAGACCAGGAGAGGCACCTGGCTCTTGGCTTTGGATCGGTGCTGCGGTGCGTCGGCCACAGTGCGCTGGCCATGGTGGCCATTGGGGGGTGAACTAACTGAAAAAGGAAAGACCTTTCTTTGTGTCTCTCTCTCTCACTGTCTACTCTGCCTGTCAAAACAAACAAACAAACAAACAAAAACCTCCTCTATGGCTGATTTGTGCTCTTAAGATAACCCTGGCCTGAAGCACTGGCATCCCATATGGGCGCTAGTTCTAGTTCCAGCTGCTCCTCTTCTGATCCAGCTCTCTGCTATGGCCTGGGATAGCAGTAGAAGATGGCCCAAGTCCTTGGGCCCTTGCACCAGCGTGGGAGACCTGGAGGAAGCTCCTGGCTCCTGGCTTCAGATCGGCGCAGCTCCTTCCATTGTGGCCATCTGGGGAGTGAACCAGTGGATGGAAGACCTCTCTCTCTGTCTCTATCTCTCTCTGTAACTCTGTCTTTCAAATAAATAAAATAAATCTTAAAAAAAAAGAGATAAAGACCCAAGTTCTTTTATCTCTCCCCTTGCCATCTCTCTTTTTCTCCTCTAGCCATGGTTACAGCTTTCACTTCCATATGTAGACCAATCTCCTTTCTGCTTTGGGTCCTTTTTGCTTTGCCATAACTGCTACCCCTTCCTCTACTTCTGCCTGTTTTCCTGTAACCCCTACTCTTCCTTTTCTTCTCTACTCAAAGGAAGCCTTCCTTAAGCCTTTACACCAAGTTAGGCCTCTTCTGCCCTCTTACACACTCTGCATCACCATTGATAGCACTTATCACAACTGTATTTAATTATTTGTTTAATACCTGTTTCCCTTCCAGATTGTAAACATAATAAAAAAATAAAATGACACCAAATATGTCCATTAATTACTGTATTTTATGTACCTAGCCTGGTATCTGGCATGTTGATGATCAGTAGATATTTGTTGAATGAATGACTAAATAATGAAAAAAGAAATGACCAACTGGATGATTCAATGGCTGGCTAGTCTGATTCCTTTTTCCACTATGGAAGACAAGGACCGATCCCATGGGGTATGGTGAGGTAGGGGAGTCTTATGCGGGCACAGTGGGGAAGATTAGTGAGCCCTTTTCTTACAGGCAGTTACAGTTCAAAAGGGCCAAAGATAAAAGAGCAGAAACCATATCCTGCTGAAGAATGAGGACTGTGGATCAGAAAATTGAGCTAGTTCTATAAGGGTTGCTGAGGAACAGAATCAAAGAGCCAAAGGTGTTGAAGTACACAACAGTGGATCAGAACAGATGAAACAAAGAACCTCTCAGTAGTTCTAGAAATGAGGTGACAAAACTTGGGGACATTTCTTTGAGTTTGACTCACATTTTTTACCTTTTTTAAAAATATATTTATTTTTTGAAAGGCAGAGTTACAGAGAGGCAGAGGCAGAGAGAGAGATCTTCCATCCACTGATTCACTCCCCAAATGGCCACAATGGGTGGAGCTGGGCCTATCTAAAGCCAGGAGCCAGGAGCTCTCCCATGAGGGTGCAGAGGCCCAAGCACATGGGCCATATTCTACTGCTTTCCCAGGCCATAGCAGAAAGCTGGATCAGAAGTGAAGCAACTGGGTCTTGAACCAGTGCCCATAAGGGGTGCCAGCTCTGCAGATTATGGCTTTACCTACTATACCACCGCACTAGCCCCAACTCAGATTTTCATTGGCAAAATATTCATTTAAAGTTACCAGTCTAGGGGGCTGGTGCTGTGTTGTAGCAGGAAAAGTTACCAGTTTAGGTTGCATACTTTCCAAAGTTCATGGGAAGTGTGCATTATTAAAAACCTATGCAAGTATTTCAAAATTTTTTACACAAAATAAACTTGATTCCATTTTCCATAAAATTTTTAAATACCCTCATACATTCCCATATTTCTTTATCTGAAATCTTTACAATCACATGAGTTTGAAATTCAGAGTTGTTTGGATTTTAGAAAGGAGATAGGGTGCATTTACTGTTAAGTAACATTCTCAGTAGGTTCTGAGGCAGCACTTGCTATCAAGCATGTTAATAGCCATGCAGTAAAGCATGAGTGTTCAGTGCATGGTCTATCAATAACCTCACATTATTTTAGGTCAGATTTTACTGCCAAATGAGATACAAAAATGCTTTCTGCTTTCAAAGGTTTTTTTGGTAAATTTTGGGTGGGGGATTGTGGCCCTGGTGTGAAGCATTGTATGCTTCTTTTGCCCTGTTAATTCCCTTTTGACAGATTCCCAGCAGCAGGGAAGCAGCTGCTCTGATTTGCAGACTTCATGGGTTCTTCAGTTCTGCAGGGACAGCCCCAGAGTCCTCCCATTCCTGGAAGGGAACTTGGCCACCCTATGCCTTTTCCTGAGGCTGCTTATAAGATGGCTATCAGTCTACAGCCTTTATTAAGTACTTGCTGTGTTCCAAGCTCAGTTGGGAAGTGGGTAAGAAAAAGGTGGAATGTTCATGTCTCTCCATCTTTGGGTGAGCCTTCTCTATCCTAGACCTTCCACCTGAATTCCTTGTCTTATTCCCAGCTGTGTAGTACACAGACTCACCCAGCATTTAAAATCTTCCTTCAGTCTAAAATCAAACAAAAGCAAAATCCACTGCTCATCTTTACAACTCTTATCACCATCTACAATATGGCTCACATTAGAATCAAACTTTAATTTTTTTTCACATATAATCTGCACTAAATCCTATTGAGTCTCCCACAAAGGTACCCTTCTCTCCCATCCCAGCAGATCTTTATCACCGCAACTAGTTTAGTCTCTAAAGTCTCCTTTCTGTTCTTGTTTTATACTCTCTTATATCCATACATCTTTCTCAATTACCTTAGTTATTTTTCAGTAATTATATATTTTTTTAAAAAAACAAAAGTCATTGACTTGGGGCTGGTGTTGTGATGTAGTGGGTTAAGCTGCCAACTGCAGAGCCCACATCCCATATGGGTGCCAGTTCAAGTTCCAGGTGCTCCACTTCTGATCCATCTTCCTGCTAATGTGCCTGAGAAAGTAGCAGAGGATGGCCCTGCCAAAGACAGTAACCAGGAACTTCTGGGTCTCCTATGCAGGTGTAGGGGCCCAAGCACTTGGGCCATTTTCCACTGCTTTCCCAGGCCATAGCAGAGAGCTGAATTGAAAGTGGAGCAGCCGGCGCTGCGGCTCACTAGGCTAATCCTCTGCCTGCGGCACCGGCACACCGGGTTCTAGTCCCGGTCGGGACGCTGGATTCTGTCCCGGTTGCCCCTCTTCCAGGCCAGCTCTCTGCTATGGCCCGGGAAGGCAGTGGAGGATGGCCCAAGTGCTTGGGCCCTGCACCCGCATGGGAGACCAGGAGAAGCACCTGGCTCCTGGCTTCCGATCAGTGCAATGCGCCGGCCGTACATTGGAGGGTGAACCAACGGCAAAAAGGAAGACCTTTCTCTCTGTCTCTCTCTCTCACTGTCCATTCTGCCTGTCAAAAAAAAAAAAAAAAAAAAAAAAAAAAGTGGAGCAGCCAGATTCAAACTGGCACCCATATGGGATACTGGCACCACAGGCAAAGGCTTAGCCCACTGCACCACAGTGCTGGCCCCATCATTCACTTTTAAATTCTATTTTTAAATGTCAATATCATGAAAAATAAAGAATGTCTTAAGGAACTGCTCCAGATTAAAGAAGACAAGAAAATGAAATGTAATATATGATCCTGGATTGGATCCCATATAAGAAAAAACATTGTCACAACATACAGATCATTATTAGGACAATTGACAAAATTTGGCTAAAGGTATTAGTAATAAATTTCATGAGTTTGATAACTGTATTGTTTTATTTTTTAAAAATATACATTAAATTGTTAACTAATGAATGGATTAATGTATGAACTTACTCTCAACTAGTTCATAAAAATTATCTGTGTATGTACATGTAGGCATGTATGTACATATGTGTGCATACACACGTGTACATGCCTATTGTGTCCATATAAATATACATGTACACAGAATAATGAAGCAAATAGAGCACAGAGTAATGGTAAATCAGGGTAAAAAGCACACAGGAGTTCTTTCTACTGTTCTTTCAACCTTTGTATAAATTTGAATTTATTTCAACACAAAAACTTTCTAAAATTGAATTTTAAATATTTAACTTATATTACTGTTTTCCAAAAAAAACAAACTTTGTTATAGCATACACTCATGCACACCCATGTATGTGCACACAAATTTAATCAGCTATCCATAGCCCGTATAGATAAATTTTAAGCTCCTCAGTATCATGCGGTGGGACTTTCTATAGTCTTATCCTATCAAGTATTTCTGTCTTACTCTTTCTGTTTCTGTAGTTGTTCCTTCTACCCTTGCTGAAATGATTCACTCTGTTTCTCCTCTTGTGTTTTTGTTCCCTCTGTTCTCTCTACATGAAAAGCCTTCCTTTCTTCTCCACTGATGACTTCCTATGCTTCCTTTGAGACCAACTGAAGTACCACTTTTTTTTTTTTTTTTTTTTTGACAGGCAGAGTGGACAGTGGGAGAGAGAGAGGCAGAGAGAAAGGTCTTCTTTTTACCATTGGTTCACCCCTCAATGGCTGCTACAGCTGGCACACCTCGCTGATCCGAAGCCAGGAGCCAGGTGTTTCTTCTGGTCTCCCATGCAGGTGCAGGGCCCAAGCACTTGGTCCATCCTCCACTGCCTTCCTGGGCCCCAGCAGAGAGCTGGCCTGGAAGAGGAACAACCGGGACAGAATCCGGCGCCCCGACCGGGACTAGAACCCAGTGTGCCGGTGCCGCAGGCAGAGGATTAGCCTAGTGAGCCTCGGAGCCAGCCATACCACTTCTTCTTGATACCCCCTCTACAATCCTAGGCAATCAACCCTTTTCTCTTGTTATGACTTAATATTGTATTCCCTGAAAATGCAATTGTTGAAATCCTAACCCTTAATGCAATGAAATTTGGAAATGGGGGCCTTTGGGAGGAATTAGGATTAGATGAAGTCAAGGTCAGGACACTCGTAATGGGATTAGTTCCCTAATCTAGCTCTTTCTCTGCCCTTTAAGACACAGCAAGAAAGTGGCCATTTATAAGGCAGAGAAAGAGACCTCTTAAGGAACTGAATTAGTTGGCACTTTGATCTTGGACTTTTCACCTCCAGAACTGTGAGGAAAAATGCACTTCTGCTTACTGTTCGTTTGTTTTTGAGAAATAAAAAGAGATATACAGACAGAGACCCCATCCACTGATTTACTCTCCAAAGGCCAGCAACAGACAGGGCTGAGCTAGATCAATGCTGGGAGACAGGAACTCGATGCCACATGGGTTGCAGGGACCCAAATACTAGAGCCATCACCTTCGGCCTTCCAGGATCCTCATTAGTAAGATGTTAGACACGGGAACAGAGCTGGGACTCAAATCCAGGTATTCCCATACGGAACATAGGTGTGTTAACCGGCATCTTTTTTTTATTTAATGAATGCATTTTTACATAGATAAAACTTTAGGAATACAGTGGTTCTTTCCCCCATGCCCCCCACCCCACTCCCATCTGCCTCCCATTCCCTCTCCCATCTCCTTCATTATGGAACATTTTTAGTATGATTTTATATATAGAGGACCAACTCTATGCTAATCATAGATTTCAACAATTTGCCCCCACACCCACACACAACATATAGAGTACAGTTTGGGGAGAGAATTTGCAGTCGATTCTCATATTGCAATTCAACAGGGACAGAGGTCCTACCTGGGGAGCAAGTGCACAGTGACTACTGTTGTTTCTTTAACAATTAACACTTTTTTTATGATGTCCGTTAACTGGCATCTTAACACTAGGCAAATGCCCACCCCCTGTTCTGGTTTTTAAATCACCCAGTCTATGGTTTATGGTAATGACAATATTAGCAGATTAACATCCCTCCTCTCTGTATTGTGGCACTTTGTACTTAGGTAAAATATGAATAAGACTCTGTTTATATTGAGTTGTTGATGAATCGCTTTCCTGCTGGAATGTGAATCTTGAGCTGATGGCTGTGTGCTTTATCTTTCTGTCTCAAACATATTGCCTGACCCATGGAGAAAATGAGTACAGGCTTACTGAATCAAGGAGGAAGAATCTGAACTTGACAACTTCAGTTATTCATTTACCATACTGTTTGAATATGGACTGATTATTACTTTGCTTGAATTCATAACAAATTGACTTTAGCATTTAACAGACAGAGCTAGTCTCTGTTCAAGCAGAGGCATTACAATAGTCCCATTGGCTTGTTCTATACATTCAGTGATGGATTTCAGTGATGTTAAGAGAATCTCTTAAAAAGAATGTTGAATGGGGGCCAGCACATCCCATATGGGCACCGGTTTGAGTCTCGGATGCTCTACTTCTGATCCAGCTCTCTGCTATGGCCTAGGAAAGCAGTAGAAGATGGCCCAAGTCTTTCACCCCTGCACCTGCATAGGAAACCCAGAGGAAGCTCCTGGCTTGTGGCTTCAGATCCGCTCAGCTCCAGCCATCTGGGGAGTGAACCAGCAGATGGAAGACCTCTCTCTCTCTCTCTCTCTCTCTCTCTCTTTCTTTCTCTCTGTCTCTCTCTGCATCTACCTTGCTGTAATTCTGCCACTCAAGTAAATAAATAAATCTTAAAAAGAATATTGAGTGAATTTAAGTGAAAACTTTTATTTTTAAAATAAACGTATTTTCCTAGATATATTTATATGGTCATAAACTAGATAGTAATTCATGCTTATACTAATAGAGAAAGTTTTTTTAAAAAAATGAAGTACTATTATTAATGAATTATGAATAACTCTTTTATACAGGTAGTACAAAGTTAAACAACAGTAAGAATCCTGGTCTCCATTTTTTGCCTTTACTTTATTTCATTTTTTATTAAAAATATTTTTCCCATATATCCCCTTCTCACTCACAGACATTTTAAGTCTTTTACTGGAAACCAAATCAAACAGCTACACAATGGAGGAAGTGTGCATAAAACCAGTCCAAAGGGAAATATATATTCCCAGTTCACAATTGGAGAAAGGTTGTATAAATATGAGCTGGTTAGTCAAGTTCAAGTGTATTGAGGATGAAGTATTAGAAAAGTTGAAAAATGAATATGTTCCTCATTTCTGTCCTTTTGGAGCAACTTACATCAACTCAGAGATTACTCTGGCTTGTTTTATTTGTTTTTATTTTATTCTATAGAAGACCTTGAACAATCAGGGAGAGTCTATGGAAACTGCAAAATCTACCATTGATACTTTGTGTTCTTTGGAGGACCAGCCAGCCAAATTTTGAATGTCCTGATGTCATATAGTTCCGTGTTACTATGTTATAGAGTGGATTCATTTCCTTTGTTGGCTCTTAGACAACTTGGCTGCTTTCACTTATTATTTATTTGGCTGACATTGCCTGTTCCTATACTGTAACTTTTAAGAGATGGAGGCAAATTGTTCCCTAGTGAGCATTAGACTCAGAAATTCTGGGAGATTTTTGTTTTGTTTTGTTTTGTTTTAAGCTTTGCTTAAATCATGTAAGGGCTTTGTACATCTTGCAAATATGTAAAGTAACAAAGAACTTGATGTGACCTTCCTTGTTCTTATATATTTTGAAATGAATTGTTTATACAGAAAATACATACTTACATATAGAAATGGAACTATTAGCAAAGTTGATCATGAAGACAATTTCAAAATATTATGATGATGGCCTGGTACAGTGGATGGAATTACAGGTTTTTAATCAGAAAGAGCAGAGTCCACATTCTTATTTTGTGACTAACTATATTTTAAAACCAGTTTACATAAACTCATTGAGTCTCGAGTACCTCTTCTATAAAGATATGTGATAATAGTATTTATCTTTATGTAGCATCTTTTTGAAAATGTAAAAAGTGTATAAATTATGAATTACCATGCCTTGAACATCATACTCAATAAGCAGTAACTCTTAAGATTAATACTTTTTAAATCAAGAGAACGAAATTATAGGTCATTAAAATCTCAAGTTGATTATTGCTTTTACTAAAATTTTCAATTTTGCTTAGAACTCTCATTAGTAAAGTGATCTTATAATGTTTTATTAAGTAAAATTAGAATCTACAGTATTATATGACACATAGCAGGCATTCAACAAGTTCTTACATTGTTCTCTCTTCCCTAACCTCTACACACACAGCTGTCTTTTTTTAGGAATCTTTCATCAAAGATAATCTGGAAAATACTTTTTTAATACTTAGTCATATATCATTTAGAGTACACATATATGTACATATATATCATTATATGTCATTTGGAGTACACACACACCACTCTAAAATGAGGAAGGTCAAATGACATCATTTTTCTTTTGTCCAATGTGAACCTATTATCACTATTTTATATAACGTCACATAATTTTTATGGAAGAATGCATTTATCTTTTCTTAGCTTTAATATGAAAATAGCTCAATAGTCATTGTGTTAGTCCATTTGTGCTACTATAGCAAAATATCCAAAAACAACAATTTATAAAGAGCAAACATTTATTTCTCACAGTGCTGGAGGTTGGAATGTCCCAAATCAAGGTCACAGAAAGTTGGGTGTAACTGAGGGTGTGGTCTGTGTTTCTGAGATGGCACCTTAAACACTGCTTTCTCCAAAGGGGAATAATGCTGTGTCCCCACATGGTAGAAGATAGAAAGGCAAAAGTGGAATGAACTCCATCAAACCCTTTTTTTTTTACTGTTTGAAAACAAGTTTTACAATTAATTCTCAGTACAACTCATTGAGGACAGAGGTCTCACAAGTGCACAGTTACTCCCGTTGTTGATTTAACAATTGACATTCTTTGGCAGATGTCCTAAACAGCATTCTGGCCTCAGAATCAGCCCTTAAAGCACATGGATCTGGCTGAAAAGCCCATGAGAGTATTACAGGCATGGAAAGCCAAAACACTCTGGCCAAAAAAAAAAAAAAAAACTAAATGAAAGATCTCTGCAAGTGAGATCCCAGTGAAAAGAACAGGTCATCAAAGAAGGAGGTACCTTTCTCTGAAGGGAGAAGAGAACTTCCACTTTGACTACGACCTTGTCTAAATATGATCAGAGTCGGTGAACTCAGGGGGTTTCCATAGCCTTGGCAGCTCATGACAAGAGCCTAGGGTGATTACTGAGGCCATAAACAAGAGTGTCAATTTGTTAAGTCAACAACAGGAGTCACTGTGCACTTACTCCTCATGTAGGATCTCTGTCCTTAATGTGCTGTACATTGTGATTTAATACTATAACTAGTACTCAAACAGTATTTTTCACTTTGTGTTTCTATGTGGGTGCAAACTGTTGAAATCTTTACTTAATATATGCTAAACTGATCTTCTGTATATAAAGATAATTGAAAATGAATCTTTATGTGAATGGAAGGGGGGAGGGATCCGGAAAGGGAAGGGTTGCGGATGGGAGGGAAGTTATGGAGGGGAAGCCATTGTAATCCATAAGCTGTACTTTGGAAATTTATATTCATTAAATAAAAGTTTTAAAAAAAAACAATTGGCATTCTTATTTATGATGCCAGTAATCACCTGAGGCTCTTGTCATGAGCTGCCAAGGCTATGAAAGCCTTTTGAGTCCACAAACTCCATTAGTATTTAGACAAGGCCATAAGCAAAGTGGAAATTCTCTCCTCCCTTCGGAGAAAAGTACCTCCTTCTTTGATGGCCCCTTCTTTCCACTGGGATATCACAGAGATCATTTTTTGCCACTGTGCCTTGGCTTTCCATGCCTGAAATGCTTTCTTGGGCTTTTCAGCCAGATTCAATTGCCTTAAGGGCTGATTCTGAGGTCAGAGTGCTGTTTAGGGCATTTGTCATTCTATGAGTCTGCTGTGTGGCCTGCTTCCCATGTTGGATCATTCTCTCTTTTTTAATTCTATCTATTGTTATTACCAGACACTTGGTCTTATTTATGTGATCCCTTTTATAAGATCACCTAATACCATTCATGAGGGCAGAGCTTTTGTGACTTAATCACCTCCCAAATACCAAGTCTCCTAATATTGTTGCATTGGGATTAAGTTCCAACATAAATTTTTGAGGGGACAAAAATATCCAATTCATACTTGTCATACATATAAGAAACGTTGTAAACATTTTCCAACTATCAGAATTTACTGAGTATGAATTATGGCCATGGTGTGTGTGTGTGTGTGTGTCTGTGTGTGTATGTAAACTTATTTGTTCCTACAAATTCTTACAGATAAATACTACTTTATAGATAAGAAGCAAGGCTCAGAGATTGGGTCCTCAAACATGTAGGTTAGCTTCAGGACCATACATTCTCCTGTTGTTCCCCCTATTTTATAGCCAGCTATTTCTCATCTCATTTATTTTTAGTCTTTTTTTTTTTTTTTTTTTTTTTTTTTGACAGGCAGAGTGGACAGTGAGAGAGAGAGACAGAGAGAAAGATCTTCCTTTTGCCGTTGGTTCACCCTCCAATGGCCGCCGCGCCGCGGCCGGCGCACTGCACTGATCCGATGGCAGGAGCCAGGTACTTATCCTGGTCTCCCATGGGGTGCAGGGCTTAAGCACTTGGGCCATCCTCCACTGCACTCCCTGGCCACAGCAGAGAGCTGGCCTGGAAGAGGGGCAACCGGGACAGAATCCAGTGCCCCGACCGGGATTAGAACCTGGTGTGCCGGCGCCGCGAGGTGGAGGATTAGCCTATTAAGCTACGGCGCCAACCTTTAGTCCTTCTTTTCTTCTAAGATTCTAAATGTGGAAATGTTCTATACTTGGCCTTCACCCTCCTCTTTTCTGCGTATGTTCTTTCTCTAGGTTGTTTCATCTACCCATAAGTCATCTGTAGGCTGAGGAATCCATTTTTCCCATTCCTGATGAGGTCCACTTACCCAACCATTACCTCTAATCTCCATCCTGGATGATTTCCAGATCTTACTCTATACTTCTTGATAGTTCCACTTATACCAACTGTGCCCTTAACCTGTTTTTATCCTCTCAGTTCATGCTCCATAGTCATCTAGGTGTATGGGACAAAAACCTAGGAGCCAACCTTCATTTTCCTTTTTCTTTTCCATTCAGTATACCAGCAACTCTTTTTGACTCTCTTCAAAATGTATCCACAAATGTGCACATGTTTCACTATATTTATCATGTCCACGCTAGTGCATGCTACTATGACATATTGCCTAAACTATGGCAAGACTCATGTCCTTCCTTCCACGCATCACTTTTGTGATTTCCTGTTTGTATATAGTCAGGATAAGCTTTTCAGAATACAAAATCAGAACATGTAGTTCTGCTTTTCTTTTTTTAAGGGTTTTAAATTTTTATTAATATAAACACAACAGATTTCATGCATTTCATAGATATAATTCTAAGAAGATAACATAAGGTGTCGCTCCCCCTCTTCGTGGAGGAACGACACTAAACCCTGCCTAGGCTTCATATCCGAGTCACGGCACCATTATGTCGCTCCCCCTCTTCGTGGAGGAACGACACAGGACCCTGCGCTGTTCTTTTGTCTGCTCGGCCCTCCCCGGGTTTGCTGCTGGTTCTTCCCGGGTTGGCTACCGTCCCTCCACCTCTGTGGAGGGGCGGGCCCCCTGCCACTTTCCCCACTTCCGCAGGGGAGTGGCACACCACCGGCCGGCTCTCTTGGGGGCTGCACAGGTGTTCCTCTTAGATGTTCCTGGTGCATGTTGTCTCTCTCCTCCTTTATAGTCCTTTTCCACCAGTCCCAACTCTGCTACCCACACGCCGAGTACGCTGCTCTCCTCCTATCAGGAGCAGGTCCTGCTGTTTATTGGTTGAACTGGAGGCAGCTGTGTAGAAGCTATTTCCTCCTCTCCCAGCGCCATATTGTGGGAGAGCAGATGCATAGAATAAGTCTTAATTCCAGTAACTTAGTCTAGTCTGAGTTTCTCCCCACAATAAGGCACATCCATAATAGTAAATCCAGATTTCTTGTGAAACCAGCTGAGGCTAGTTTCCTTCCATCTGGTTGGGCATGCCCTGAACATTCACCCTCTTACTGTTCCTTGAATGTGCCAATTCTTTTCTGACTCAGGTCTTCACACATGCTGCTCCTTCTGCCTGAAATGCTCTTCCCTATACTTTCATATGATTTGCTCCTCATGTCATCTGTATCTGCTTGAATAGCAACTCATCAAAGGCTGTCCTTAACCAACATATCTAAAATAACACCCACAGCCCTGCCCTTCAAACTACTCCCATAACCTGCTCTATCTTTTTACAGCTTTTGTCACAAACCGAAACTTTATCTTTTGCATGAATTTGTTTATTTTCATATTGTCTATCCCATTAGAATATAAGTGTCCTGAGGATAGAGACTTGAACCTTCTCATTCACTGATATATTACTGGTGCCCCTAAGGGTAAGTAAATTATAGTAGAAATAAAGGATGAGATAAGAAAATAAAGAATATGAATTGTGTTTCCAATTTTGATTCTGTTTGATTCCATTAGGCTGTGCTGACTCTTGATTGCTTGCAACTTTTTGTTTATAGCAACAGCCTATATGTCTATAGGGAACAACTAAATATATCATGGAACATGCAGATAATAGAATAAAATTCACCTCAAAAAAACAATGAAGGTCACAGTGTACTATCTAGGGTGGGGAACCTTTTCTTCCAAGGGCCATTTGGATATTTCTTACATTATCCACTATCTACACATAGTTATCAGCTTCAAAATTAGCCTGCTATAGATTTACCGAATTTTGAATCCTGCCTGTGACTGCCTTGGCAGGGCTAGACCAAGTGATTTTTTGGGCCTCATAGGGCCCACAGTTCGTAATTTCTCCACCTTTGCAAAATAAAGTGAAAAAAAGCCATGTTACAGAATGGTGTGTTCTAGCCATCTGCCTTCCTGCCTCTGGGCCTTTATTCATGCTGCTGCTTCTATCTGGAATGCTCTCTTCCAAGCCTTTAAGGTCTCTCTCAGATAACATCTCCCAGAGAACATTCCCCCAACACACTATTTACAGTATCTTCTGTACCCCCTTTGTTTGCTAATCTTTTGTGTTGCTTTATTTTTCTTCACTGTGTTTACTTTGATCCAAAATAACATCTTTACCCTTTTTTTATGTATTTTTAAGCTATCTGTCTCTCCTGTGAGAATGTAGACATCTTTATGGTAGGTACCTTGACAGTCTTATTCACTGTTTCATTCCCAAAGCCCACAACAACTATTGGAGTAATATATAAATTAGGAATGAAAACTAAAAAGAGGTAGGATTTCCCAGGCCATTAACAGGAGCTGGATCAGAAGAGGTGCATATGCACCTCATGTGTGCTAGTTTGTGTCGAGGCTGCTCCTCTTCCTGTCCAGCTCCCTGCTAATGGCCTGGGGAAGGCAGCAGAAGATGGCCCAAGTGCTTGGGCCCCTACACCATGGGAGACCCAGAAGAATCTCCTGACTCCTGGCTTCGGCCTGGCCCGGCCCTGGTTATTGCAGCCTTCTGGGGAGTGAACCAGCGGATGGAAGATATCTCTATCTATCCCTGTCTCTCTCTATAATTCTGCCTTTCAAATAAATAAATAAATCTTTTTTAAAAAATATACTAACCTTTTTTTTTCCTGTAGACAGATAATGTAAGTCAAACAGCAGCTACATACTGTTAGGATTAAATTATATTAAAAAAGAGAAAGATTCCAGTTCTAACTTCCAGTACCTCAGGATGTGGTCTGAACTGGAGGACAGGTTATTGCAGATGTAATTAGTTAAGATTAGTTAATTGACTTCTACTCCCATATGACTGCCATCCTTCTAAGAAGGCAGAGATAGAGCAGGAACATGCTGTGTGAAGAAGATCGATGTTAGAGTGTGTCTGCCAGATACTGAAAGAAGCAAAGGCCCATCTGACTTTTTAGAATCCAGAATGTGAGATGGTAACTTCCTGTTATTTAAGCCACCTAATTGGTGGTACTTTATTACAGTGGCCCTAGGAATCTAATACACACTATACTTTTAAAATATAATTTTAAAATTAAGGCAAACAGAAGTAAACCATCATATTCCTTTATAACTGGGTTTATGGAGCATTTGGTAAATTTGATTAGAAATATATGCTTCTGTTGATCAGTCATAATGATTGGTTACATAACACTCATAAATGAAACATCTTTAAATGCTTTGGACATAAGTCCTTTATAAATTACTTGCAATCAGAGTTGGAGTAACTCAAGCCACAAACTAAATTTATCACCAGCAGAATCAGACATAGGTCTTTTTTTCATTTTCCAGTCTAAAAGCTGAATCTTCAATTGGCTTTCTTTTGCTTTTCATCATAGCATTAATTCTTCTGCAAATTCAATCAAATGATTTTAATCACCACTTTTTTTGCCTTTTAAAATATTTATTTACTTATTTGAAAGGCAGAGTTACAGAAAGAGAGAGAGAGAGAGAGAGAGAGAGAGAGAGAGGGCTCCCATTCACTGGTTCACTACCCAAATGGTTACAAATGCCAGGGCTGGGCCAGGCTGAAGCCAGGAGCCAAGAACTCCATCTGAGTCGCCACATGGATGGATCCAAACACTTGGGTCATCTTCTGCCGCTTTCCCAGGCACATTAGGAGGGAGCAGGATGGATCTGAAGTGGAACAGGATGCTTGCATTGCGGGCGGCACTATAACCAACTGCCACAATACTAGTCCCAGTCACCATTTTCTTTAAAGAACAATTTTTGACTCTTAGCTCTAAGTTTATGAATATGCATATATTATAGTCATTTATTATGTTTACTATCTTATCAAAAGATTTAGGATTCACTATCCCAATAGTCTTACTAATTTGTATCCTGAATTAGAGACAAAATTCATAGAGAAATGAATTATATATAAACATTCCTAGGCACATTGCTATTTTCTCTGCTGTTTACATCAAGTTTAACTTTACTTATCTTTGTTTTCAAGGCTCTGAATCACTGCCTTGAAGATTTCTTTCTCTCCACTTTTCTTTCTTTTCAGTATAATCTCTTACACTAAACCAAGATGTACTGTTTTGTCTTTTTCTTTTCTGGTCCATTTACTTTCACAATAAAGACAAAAGCGAATTTTGCTGTTTTATCACAGTGCAGGACTGTAAGTAGAGTAAATTTTTTTTCAAGTAGTTTCTAGCATAGTCTGCAAAACCTCTAAGTTAATTGTTCCTCTTTTCCTTACCCAAATTTATTTTTTAATTCAATTTTTCTTTTTTTTCTTTCATTTTTTAGAGTTGAGAGTCATGGGAACAAGTTTGAGCTCAGTCACAGAATATGAGTTTTAACCTTCTTAGTTATCTTATAACCCAAACAAATATCAGTCATTCTGATAAAGTGTTAGAAGAATTGTTTGAACATCTCATAGGACTTTGGCTCAGATAAATTATTCCAGTAATATGTTTTCTTATGAAAATGTCTTCAATTACTACTTTCCTGACTTTTGCTCTCCTGTAAGTTTTCTAAGTTCCATGTGACTCTAAAAAACTTTAAAATAATGCTGGGGCCCACATCCATTTAGGGAAGTTATCAGATTTGTTTCGTTTACAGCATATTATTTTATTTGAAGGAAGTTTTCATAATTATTATTTTATTAAATTGGGTAAAAATAATTTTGTTTCCTTAATTTATAAATTTCCATAGGCATTGCTTACCTATTCTTGATATAAATGGGAAGCAGTAGATAGCCCTTCCAAATGACCATTATTATATAAAGATGCTTAAAGAGTTAGCTGGAATTACAGGCAAGGTGATTTCCTTGAACCCTTTATCTTATCTATGCCCTAGTAGATGCCAAATAAAAGTTTTGTTTAGCAATGTTTTCTTCTTATATGTGGCCTCAGCAGGAATTATAGTAAGGTGCAGGAATCTGTATCCAAGAGGTGGGTTCCGGCTCCTGGCTTCAGATCGGCACATCTCTGGCCATTGTGGCCAACTGTGGAGTGAACCATCGGATGGAAGACCTCTCTCTCTCTCTCTGCCTCTCCTCTCTCTGTGTAACTCTGGCTTTCAAATAAATAAATAAATCTTTTAAAAAAAAGATTGTTGTTACCCCTTACTGCTAATTCCATCATTATTTTGATGCAAATTTATTTATATCTTGTTTCATCACCTTGCCATTGGCAGGTGGGCAGATTTTCCTTAGTTTTTGGCCTGACTCCAAGGTATAAGCAACAGCAAGCATGATCCAGAGAAGCAAAGATATTTTACCTATATTCCCCAGTTTTCTTTATTTTTTTTTTAAAAAGATTTATTTATTTATTTGAAAGGCAAAGTTGCAGACAGAGGGAAAGATAGAGAGAGAGGTCTTCTATCGCTGGTTCACTCCCCAAATGGCTGCTATGGCCAGAGGTGGGCTAGTCCAAAGCCAGGAGCTAGTAGTTTCTTCCTGGTCTCTCACATGGGTGCAGGGGCCCAAGCACTTGGGCCATCTTCCACTGTTTTCCTAGACCATTAGCAAGGAGCTGGATGGGAAGTGGAGTATCCAGGACTCAAACCAGCACCCATATGGGATACCAGCACCACACATGGAGGTTTAACCTACTACATCCACAGTGCCGGCCCCTCCCAGTTTACTTTAATAACTGAGGAAGGTGACCTGCTAGGATTCAGCTTGTTAGTAACAAGAATATAAGTTTTGAGTCAAATAATCCCAGATCAAATCCCAACTACACCTCCTGATGACTGTTAAAATTGACTGTGAGTTTCATATCTTCATCAGCACAAAGGTCAGGGAAAATATAACTGTCTTAAAGAACGAGCTGGTTGAAGGTTATGTGGCTTTGGAATCTACATGAAATTCTGAGTATTGTATGCAAGGCTATATAACAAACAGAAGCTAACCTGGTTTTGTTGAACATCAATGTTGGACCAACCCATGGGGCCCTGGAGGCCCATTATCCCCTCTCAGTGGTAGCTCATCCAGCCTAAGTTAGATCACAGAAACAACAGGCTGACACTTCAATTACTTCTTTCCATTGCATCAGTATCCATTGCCCTTCTTCCTTCCCTACTGGGGCACAGTCTCACTCTTCTGAGGTGCATGCAACCTTTGCATGCCTGGCTTAAATTGCGAGTAGTGAAGGCTTAGGCAATTATGTGCACACCTACTACTCAGCTTTAGATTTTCTCTCAATTTATCTCATTGTGTATTTATATCATGAGATATCAGTACGTGCTCCTACCCCCTTTACATGATAATTGGATATCGAGTAGACACATACACCACTCATTCTGGTGCTGTGTGCTTTTGGGAGCAGCAGAATTTAACTGGCCCACCCAGGGTAGGAAACAACCCTCCTATGGGTGTCTGGTCACTTGAAAGACTGGAACCAGTTGGCTAGCCAAAGATCAGGTTTGGTGGCATCAAAGGAGTCTTTCTGATCCTATGGCTTTCTAGCCACAAATCACTGGAAAGACATGGATTTTTTACAAAAGGGAAATTCAGAAGAGTAAGGCTGCTGGTTGCCTGAACTTTCCAAGCTCAAGGCCTGGCTTTCCGATCCCTGGGGTAAGTACTGTCACAAGAAGTGATCTCTAAGGTCCCATTAGCTCTGTGTCTTGAGGGTTGGCTTCATTGTAAACATGTAGACGCTCCCCTTTTGATTGGAGGAATTATGTAAAATAATTGTTTCTATTGCCTATATTCCCTTATCCCCAAATTTTGTAGCTTCTTATAATTTTATATAAAACAATATCCTGTATTATACTCAGAGCAAGAGGTGCGCTCCCTGCACAACTACAGTATACAATTTGTGTTTGTCACACTCTGATGCATGATGTGGAATTATCTTCTGCCTTTAGGCAAGAACAAATACTCAATTTTTCACAATTCTGCCTTCTGAAATATATAACCCACTTTTAATGTGCTGTCTGACTTATGGCAAACATTCAGATATTTTCCTGGCCCCATTACTATAGTAACAGGGAGGCAGCCCTCATCCTTCTGGGAACTCAGAGGGGAGGAAGACTGGAATCCTGAGGAGTCAGAGCCTCTAGAGAAGAAAGGAAAATCTGAGGTAAGGGTTCCCTTCAGATGTTTCTCTGCAAGGAAGAAAAAAAAATATGTTTGAAATTTGGGGGCTGCTTGTGCCAAGAGTGATGAAATCTTTTTGGCAATTACCGTGATCTTTGTGCCAGTTCACCTCTTTAGAGTATCTTGTTGATAAGATTTAAGTGATGCCAACATTACTTGTGGTTTCATCCAGTGCTGTCACCCCATGGGTGTTTTCTGAGTACATGTGAGGCTGCCAGACCCTGACTCACTACCTGCACACTCCGTGTCTCTTTTCCTTGGCTAAGAAAACACTTAGGTTCTCTCATCATTTGTCAAATATAAGGATATTAGGCACTGCCTGAAACTTAACTACTGAGCTATAGAACATGAATTTGGGTGAAAATTTAATGGAAATAAAAGTAAAAATGTATCAAAATCTAAATGGGGGAAATAATGTGTAAGAGCAATATGAAAAATTTCTAGGGAGGAGAGAAATTAACATGTATTTTCCTTACTTGATTCCAGAAGGACATCTATAGACAAAGGCCCAAATTAAAATAGAATCCTAAGTAAACTCTTCAGAATGATTGGTCAGGCAGCTAGTTTTTCACCATGTTTTACATTTATTAACTTTTAACCTTTAGACTGATGATGGTGGTAGGTCATTTGTGTGATCTGATCTTCAAATACAAGTATGAGGCCTTTTCATACTAGGAAAAATGCATTTGTGTTTCCTCTAAATGGAAAATAGTGAGGTCTAAAGGTGTTTACAGAACATAGAGTGAAGAAGGAAGAAATAGGAAAGCTAGGGATAGGAATTTCCATTTGGCAATAGCGCCATCCTACTCTAGAACAGACTCTGTTTTTCTGTTAGTTACATAGTACATCACAAAAAGTAAGCTGTTGGCCCTTGAGGCACACACAAAAAAAGTTAGTCATAGATTTTACAGGGCAATTTCCTGGCAGAAAATTAAATAATGTTTCATAGATTTATCCTTGTTTTTCATAACAAGGTTTATAAGTCAAGAAAGCAGAGGAGGGTTAAGAAATGGGTTAGAATGAACTTCCAAGCTTCCAAGTGTGACCTGACACATGTAACTTTAAGACTGAACTGTCTTTCCACCTCCTAGATACTGGGGTTCCAGACAAGGTAGATTTGGAAGAGGATAGATTTTCATGCTATGATCCTAGGCAAATGATATTCTGGAAGAACCAGGTTGTTCGGAGTACTTGAAAGTATTCTCATGATTCTTGACTTCAAAATAGTCCTAGTAAATATCTCTGTGTGTTATCCATGGGCCTGAGCATTATTGGTGCATGCTTCCTAACTCATTGCCATTTTACTTTTTCTTTTTTTAAGAAAATGCCTTGTTACATAGCTTAGCTGCCTGATTTTGAGGGCAATTGAAGCCCTCAGAGTGTGTTACTAGAGAAATTATGTTCTTACTCAAGTAAACTTGGAGACACAACTGCTACACATTAGTGTGTTGGCATTTTCACTGGTTGCAGTATTAGTTCAGGTTTGTTACTCTGGACATGGAACTTTTGTCACAGAGGCCAGAACAGTACATCAAAGCACAGCAAGTCATCAGAGTTCAGATTCTTTCCTGCTTTCCTACAGAGAGGTCAAGAATACAAACATCCTCAATTGCTACTCAGGAGGGAACTTAAGTCCATCAACAGAACCAAACAGGAAGCACCAAATGGGCATTTCTTCCATTTATTTTGTGATTATTAAGAAGGATGTAGTTTCTCAACCAAATTTGTCAAATGAAGCATAGAAAATATACAAAGTGCAGTCATTTTGGTCTAAAGTTGTTTTTCCAGTGACTTACTCACTACATTTTGTACAATAAGTTTGTAGGATGTTGGAATTTCCAAATAACTATGTCTTATTTTTACCTTTTAAACTGTAAACCAGAAGCTTTACATTTGCTGCAGTCTGTTGAGTTTCACATGAGTCACTTAGACTTTAATTAAATTTCTCAGATATTTCCTTGCCAGATCAAGGAGAATGGACATTTATTAAACAAAATTACTCTCCTGAGTTTGTGATAGAGTGAGAAAAGTTTCAAGAGACAGCCAGGAAATACCTCAAATGTCACTGCTGAGTGTATAAGTCTAATCAAAAATTTAAATCTTGGTATATGCTTATTTATCCAGTACACCAACATCAGGGCAAGTTCCAGTACTCTACTATTCGTGATAGAAAGTAGCTAAAAATGAGGCACATTATAAAGAAGCAAAGCAGGTCTAGCGTCGAAGCAAATGGGACTATGATTTCTATATTTTATATTTCCAGAAATAAATCAATGAGCTGCTTCATTATTATTATAATTACATGGAATTTCTTGGTTCCAGAAGACTATCTGGCATGCTGTTTCAAAGGAAATGAGTCTTCCTTTTCAGCTTACTTCATTATTTTTTTCATCCTGTCAGTGGTATGCCATGGATGGGATGATGAGAGTACAGGTAATAAGGAAGCATTCTGTGCATAAAAATTGAAAAGGAATAAAATAAAATCTTAAAACCAGTCTACTTTTTATTATCAGTAGGCCCTGACAATTCCAAGCAACATCAATGGTGCTACATGTATTTTAAGGGGAATGGGGGGAGGAGAACCTTCCGTTTGTTCAAGTTCTAAACAACTGTTGAATATTCTGAAACTTAGCTACATATATTTACATAAGCTGAATAATACTTTGTTTTTATTATCCTTGATTCTTTAGTAGAAAATGTATTCTACAGGGGCTGGCGTTGTGGTGTAGTGGGTAAAGCAGCCACCTGCACTGCCAGCATCCCATAATGGGTTGATCCAGCTCCTTGCTAATGGTCTGGGGATAACAGAAGAAGATGGTCCAATTACTTGGGCCCCTGCCATCCACGTGGGAAATCAAGATGAAGTTCCTAGATCCTGGCTTTCTTCTGGCCCAGTGCTGGCTAGTGCAGCCATTGGGGAGTGAACCAGCAGATGGAAGATCTCTGTCTCTCCCTCTCTCTCTGTAACTCTTACTTTGAAATAAATAAATATTTATAATAAAAAATGTATTCTACATGGAAGTAATTCTCACTCTCAGAAGCTATAACTGTTTGACTTTATGTTTAAGCACAGGATTATATAGTACCACAAGGATTGGAGAAAATAAACTGAACCTGAAGTGAGATCAAAAAATCGACACAAACATTACAAGATTTGGAGAATTTTACCAAATATGATAGGAATTTATATGAGTTTTCTGGTAAAGTATTTTAGTGGAAAATTTTCAGCTGTAAAAATAGAACTGATCTCAAAGAAACAAAGACTTGGGTAGTATTGTAAATACTAGAACTTATCGCAATATGATTTTTTTTGTATCTCTGATAAATTTATTCCAAATTCAAGTTTTCATAACTGTTTGTATATATGCTTCTTCAATTGAGAGAAACTTCTGAAATTAAAGAAAAAAATGTTCTTAAATCATCTAAGAGTGAACAGAGATCATTAAATCTAGCTATCCAGTGTTCACAAATCAGTTTGATTAAGCCATTGACAAATTTGCAAACAATGTTCAAAGCCAGAAACCATAAAGTGATTTAAATACATTAACATATTTTAAAAGTACTAAACCTTAAACTTTATTTGAATTTTCAACTAAAATATGTATTTTACTTATTTGCTGCTAACATGATTGCATATGTAAAATTATATAAATGAAAAGCTCATTATCTTTTCTGGACACAGTAATAAAATTATTATTTATTTTTCTTTAAAAATTATAACCAACAGTACTTGTGTCATATGGAAGAATGGTGTTAAAAAATAACTTTTTGGGTACAAAATACACTAGATTTCACAGTACGTCCATCTACTCATTTTAACTCAAAAACTATTCATTTTAACTCAATTTCTTTGGTACAATATCTGTTTTTGAAAATTACACTAAACAGTAGTTTATTTTCATAAGGCAAACTTTTTTTTTTTTTTGACAGACAGAGTGGACAGTGAGAGAGAGAGACAGAGAGAAAGGTCTTCCTTTTCGCTGGTTCACCCCCTAATGGCCGCTGTGGCCGGCGCACTGAGGTCGGTGTACCGCACTGATCCGAAGCCAGGAGCCAGGTGCTTCTCCTGGTCTCCCATGCAGGCGCAGGGTCCAAGGACCTGGGCCATCCTCCACTGCACTCCTGGGCTCCAGCAGAGAGCTGGACTGGAAGAGGAGCAACTGGGACAGAATCCGGTGCCCCGACCGGGACTAGAACCCAGTGTGCGGGCGCCACAGGCGGAGGATTAGCCTATTGAGCCGCGGCACCAGCCAAGGCAAACTCTTAATAGCTAAGGAATGGAAAGATCTCTCATTAACCACAGATTTTGGTAATAATTATATTGCTAATAAATATGCTTTATGTCTTAACTATTTTATTATTATAAGTTTAGTAAGATGAGAAAAATTTGTTGGGACCAGCATTGTGGCATGGTGGGTAAATCATCACCTGCAACACCAGTGTCCCATATAGGCCTAGTTTACATCCCAGCTGCTCCACTTCTGATCCAGCCCCCTCCTGGGAAAAGCAGTAGAAGATGGCCAAATTGCTTGGGTCCCTACCACCCATGTGGGAGACCCTAATAAAGCTCCTGGCTTCTAACTTTGGCTTAGCCCAGTGCTGACCAGTTGTGACTAGCAGATGGAAGTGCTGAGAAGCAAACTAGCAGATGGAAGCTCTCTCTTTCTCCCTCTCTCTCTCTCTCTCTCTCTCTCTCAGTCTGTTTCTCACTCTGTAAGCCTAACTTTCAAAATATATAGATCTTTTTTAAAAACATGAGAAAAAATTTAAAATACTAACTTTTGAAGTGTCTTTTTTTTAAAAAATGATTTATTTTAAAGGCAGAATTATATAGAGAGAGGAAGAGACAGGAAGAGGTCTTCCATCCATTGGTTCATCCCCTAAATGGCCTCATTAGCTAGGGGTAGGCCAGGATGAAGCCAGGAGCTAGGAGCTTCTTCCAGGACTCCCATGTGGGTCACATGGGACCTGATAATTCTGGTCCTGATAAAAAGGGACCAAAGCACTTGTGCCGTCTTCTACTGCTGTCCCAGGCACATTATCAGGGAGCTGGCCAGGAAGTGAAGCAGCGAAGACTTGAACCAGTGCTCATATGAGACGCTGGTCCTGCAGGCAGTGGTTTAACCATCTGGGCCACAGTGCCAGCCCACCTGCTGAAATGTGAAAATGAAGAAATAGAAATTATGAATATATAACAATAACTAAAAACAAAATTGAATTTCTAGTTAAATTCCACTCTAGCAAATACTCCAACCTTATGTTCTTTTGGGAAACGAAAAAAAACAGAATGTTCCATAATTTAATTTATGAAGCCAGTGTAACTTTAATATCAAAACACGAACAGGAAATTCTAAGAAAAATTGCAGGGTAGGGCCAGCACTGTGGCTTAGTGGGTAAAGCTGCCACTTTCAGTGCCAGCATCCCATATAGGCACTGGTTTGAGTACCAGCTGCTACACTTTTGATCCAACTCTCTGCTATGTCCTGGGAAAGCAGAAGATGGCCCAAGTCCTTGGGCCCCTGCACCCGCCTGGGAGACCTGGAAGAAGCTCCTGGCTCCTGGCTTCAGATCATCTCAGCTCTGGCCATTGCTGCTATCTGGGAAGTAAACCAGCAGATGGAAGGTTCTCTCCCCCCCCCGCCCCTCTCCCTCTCTCCCTCTGCTTCTCTGTAATTCTGCCTTTTGAATAAATAAATCTTTTTAAAAAATTGCAGGGTAACCTCAATCTTGAACACATTGGTTAATATTCTTAATATTACAGAACCATGGACGGCACTGTAGCACAGTTGGTTAATCCTCCACCTGCAGTGCTGGCATCCCATATGGGTGCAGGTTCTAGTCCCAGCTGCTCCTCTTCCAGTCCAGCTCTCTGCTATGGCCTGGGAAAGCAGTGGAAGATAGCCCAAGTCCTTGGGCTCCTGCACCCTCGTGGGAGACCAGGAAGAAGCTCCTGGCTCTTGGCTTTGGATCGGCGCAGCTCCGGCCTTTGCAGCCCTTTGGGGATTGGACCAATGGAAGGAAGACTTTTCTCTCTGTCTCTTCCTCTCACTGCCTGTGACTCTACCTCTCAAATAAATAAATAAAATATTTTAAAAATATATATATTACAGAACCAAAAATTTGTACAAGTGATAATGTACACAAATAAGTTGTTTGTTATAATTATGTAATGTTAATTTTAGACTGGTCAATAGAATTAATTACATTAACATAATAAAAGAAGAATTATACGATCATCTTAAAAGATGCCAAAAAACAGTTGCTTAAAGTCAGCATCTGAGCTGTTTATAATTAATATATCTCTTTTGGCAAACTAAAAATAGAAGGAAACTTTTAAAATTTAATAAAAGATATCTATAAAACACCAATAGCAGACATCATAGAAATATTGAAAGCTTTCTTTCTGAAATCAGGAATTAAATAAACATAATAGTTATCACTACTAGGCATCCTTGCACTGGAGGTCCTAATCAGTGTAGTAAAGAAAGAAATGGAATTTTAAAAGTACAAATAAGCCGGCGCCGTGGCTCTCTGGGCTAATCCTCCACCTGCGGCGCTGGGACCCTGGGTTCTAGTCCTGATTGGGGCACTGGGTACTAGTCCCTGTTGCTCCTCTTCCAGTCTAGCTCTCTGCCGTGGCTCAGGAGGGCAGTGGAGGATGGCCCAAGTGCTTGGGTCTCTGCACCCGCATTGGAGACCAGGAGGAAGTACCTGGCTCCTAGCTTCAGATCAGCATAGCGCCGGCCATAGAGGCCATTAGGGGAGTGAACCAATGGAAGGAAGACCTTTCTCTCTGTCTCTCACTGTCTATAACTCTACCTGTCAAATAAAAAAAAAGTACGAATAAAACTGTCATTTTAGAGAGGGAAATATTCAGAAACCTTGTTAAACTCTGTTAATTCTAATTATCAGTGAATTTTTAATTGCATTTTTATAAGTGACAATAAAAATAAAAAAATTACAATAGATAAAAATACATAAAACTCAGGAATATATATTTAAAAGTTGTGAAAAAAATAACATTGCTGAGAGACATTAAAAAATACAAATTAATGAATAACACCTATACCACATTCATACATTGGGAGACTTGACATTTTAATTTTCCTGAAACTGAGCATTAGATTCAATAAAATTCAAATAAAAATCCCAGTTGGTTCTTGGGAAGCAGGACACACAGCAGACTCATAGAATGACAAATGCCCTTAACAGCACTCTGGCTTCAGAATCAGCCCTTAAAGCATTCAGATCTGGCTAAAAAACCCATGAGAGCATTTCAGGCATGGAAAGCCAAGGCACTGTGGCAAAAAATGACCTACAGGAAAGATCTCTGTGAATGAGATCCTGGTGTAAAGAAAGGACCATCAAAGAAGGAGGTACTTTTATCTGAAGGGAGGAGAGAACCTCCACTTTGATTATGGGCTTGTCTAAGAAATGTCAGAGTTTGTGGACTCAGGAGGTTTCCATGGCCTTGGCAGCTCATGGCAGGAGACTTGGGTGATCACTGATGTCATAAATAAGAGTGTCAGTTTTTAAATCAACAACAGGAGTCACTGTGCACTTGCTCCCCATGTAGGACCTCTGTTCTTAATGTTTTGTACTATAAGAATTAACAATACAACTAATCTTCAAACGGTACTTTATCCTTTGTGTGTGGGGGGGTGCAAACTTGAAATCTTTACTTAGTATAGAGCTGATCTTCTGAATATAAAGATAATTAAAAATGAATCTTAATGAAGAATGGGATGGGAGAGGAGGTAGGAGGCATGATGTTTAGGGGTGGGAGGGCGGGTATGGAGGGAAGAACCGCTAAAATCCAAAAGTTGTACTTATGAAATTTATGTTTATTAAATAAAAGCTTTCTATTTAAAAAATCTCAGTTGGTTTATGGTTGTTTTTATGTAAGTGTGTGTGTGTGTGTGTGTGTGTGTGTGTATGTGTAACAAAGAAAGAGTAACTTGAAAAGATTGGAAAACATAAACATGGAGGCAGACATTTGGCTTGATGTTGAGACTTTTCTTGGGACATCCCCCATCCCATGTAGCAGTGCCTGGGTTCAAAAGTCTCAGCCCACCCACATGAAAAACCAAATGGACTCCCAGCTACTGGCTTGGACCTAATCTAACCCCTATTGTAATGGGTATTTGGGGATGAACTAGCAGATGAAAGATCTCTATCTGTCTCTTTATTTGAAATAAAAAATATGAATTTTCAGAGGACTAGCTATAGGCAAGTAACTCGGATAGAAGAAAATGGTAGAAGAACTTGCTTTATTGGATATTTGCATTTACTATATGTTCATAATAATTAATATAGTGTAACATTGGGGTAAAAGTAGAAAAACTATCAGTGGAACAAATCAAAAATCAGAAAGAGATGCACTATTGAAATAAATTTATTCAACAGGACACAAAAAGTGATAAGAATAAATAAAAGTATTGGTAGTGTGTTAAAATTAGGAATTTTCATTTATCAAAACACTTCTAATTACCAAAATACATGTAAATATATATATAAATTACATCTACAAATCCATAGTAAATCAACTCAATAAAAATGGACAAGAGATTTGAACAGGTATTTTGTTTAAAAAGTGTACCTCAATGGCCAAAAAATTTAAGAAAAATAATTTATTTAGTAACAAGAGAAATGCAAATTAAAACTACAACTGGGGCCAGTGTTGTGGTGCAGCAGGTTAAACCGCCACCTGTGACACCAGCATCCCATATGGGCACTAGTTTGTGTCCTGCCTGCTCCACTTCCAATCCAGCTCCCTGCTAATGGCCTGGGAAAAGCAGTGGAAGATGACATAAGTGCTTGAGCTCATGCCACCCTTCTGGAAGACCTGGAAGAAGCTCCTGGTTTCTGGCTTTGGCCTGGCCCAGTCCTGGCCATTGCAGCTATGTTTATTGATAAATCTGGATGAGTATGTAGAGGGACAAGGATTCTCATTCCCTGTTTAGTGAGAGAAAATTGGTGCACACTTTTTTTTTTTTTCAAAAACAATCTTCTGCATTTAGAATCTCTCATTTCATTTTTAAAAAATTATTATTTATTTGATAGCCGGCGCCGCGGCTGACTAGGCTAATCCTCCGCCTGCGGCGCCGGCACACCGGGTTCTAGTCCCGGTCGGGGCTTCGGATTCTGTCCCGGCTGCCCCTCTTCCAGGCCAGCTCTCTGCTGTGGCCAGGGAGTGCAGTGGAGGATGGCCCAGGTGCTTGGGCCCTGCACCCCATGGGAGACCAGGAGAAGCACCTGGCTCGTGCCATCAGATCAGCGCGCTGGCAGCAGTGGCCATTGGAGGGTGAACCAACGGCAAAGGAATACCTTTTAAGTGTTTCTATGGGGGTGCAAACTGTCGAAATCTTTACTTAATGTATACTAAACTGATCTTCTGTTAAAAAAAAAAAGAAGAAGAAGAAATTAGCAATTCCCAACTTGACTCTCACTGGGATTAAACATGACAATAGGTCTGATCTGATTTCATCATCATTTAAAAAATCATCTATATTTTTCACTTTATGTTTCTGTGTGGGAGCAAACTGTTGAAATCTTTACTTAATGTATGCTAAACTGATCTTCTGTATATAAAGAGAATTGAAAATGAATCCTCATGTGAATGGAAGGGGAGAGGGAATGGGAAAGGGGAGGGTTGCGGGTGGGAGGGACGTTATGGGGGGGAAGCCATTGTAATCCATAAGCCATACTTTGGAAATTTATATTCATTAAATAAAAGTTAAAAAAAATTATTATTTATTTGAGAGACATAGAGAGGTCATATCCACTGTGTGCTTCCTCAAATGCCTGAAACAGCCCATGACTGGGGCTGAAGCTGAGAGCCAAGAATTTAGTACAGGTCTCCTGAGTGAGGGGAACCCAATCACTTGAGCTCTATTGCTGCCTTTCAGGATCTATATTAGCAGGTAACTGGACTCAGGTACTAGAATCAGGGACTGTACCCAGAGACGACTCCCAAAACAGGATGCAGTCTTCCCAGCCAGTGTCCTAACTGCCAGACCAAATGTCCTGTCTCCCCTCTCCCCCTAGGTTATTAACGTTTTTTCCAGGATAAAGTGTCAATAAGAGGAAAATGAAATTAACACATATTAATATGAATTCATATATTGCAGGCACAGGCACTGACCTATGTTTGTCTCAATTACTCTTCATGGTACACACCACTATATAGTTTACAAATAAAAATGGGGCACAGAAAAAGTCAAAGATCTTTGCTAAATCCATACATCTACTACGTGGGAAAGCCAACACACAGCTGGTGAGTGGTAGAACTGGCACATGAGTAATCTGATTCTAGAACCTTAGCTCCTCACCACCATGGGACAGCATCTCATACTCATGAGGAAAGCACATATAAAGTTGCTTGATGAGGATTTGCTTCAGTTACATTTTACTATAGTACCATTCATAAAATTAGAAGTGCTCTAGTTGCAAAGTTAGTCTGGATAAACTGAAAAGCATTAGTATTATTAAACATTACAGAGTCTTGAGATCTATAAAACCTGAAGATTTAGAAAATTTACATTGTGAAGACAGATTTCATATACATCACAAGAGAAAATAGTCTTATACTCATGACTAATAGTAAAGCAAAAATATCTCATGTGATTTGGTTTTCAGAAATGACTTGAAAATATTTAAATTCAATCTGTTCTAGTTTATTTAACATTTATTTATACTACTATAATTAATAGTACCTTTGGCAACTTTTGAGGTGATCATTATGAAATTTGGTATAATTATGAGGATTATACCTTCAACAACTGTAGCACAAATTTACAATAACCTTAATTCTGTCAGATAAGAGAAAGGATGACAACCACAGAGGATAAAATTTCAAAGTATTTTTTAAATTACTTGTTTATTTTTATTTGAATGCAGAGAGGGAACGAGCGAGACAGAAATAGAGATCTCCCATCTGCTGTTTTACTCCCCAGATAGCAGGGGCTCAGCTAGGTTAATGGCAGGAGGCAGGAACTCAATCAGGGTCACCCACATGGGTGATAGGAACCCAACAACATGAGCCACCACCTGGTGCCTCCCTGAATGAGCATTAGTAGGAAGTTGGAATTGGAAGCAGAGTCAGGCCTTGAAACCAGGCACTCCAGTATGGGCTGTGGGCATCCCAAACAGCTTCTCAACCACTGTACCAAATGCACAGGAACATTGCTATTCTTTCATCTCTGGTGTTCTGATTAACCTTTCTTACTCGCCACAGTGCAACTTTAATTAACATGCATCCTTTCATATTGAAATGTTTGAAATTTAGATTCTATGAATCCTAAATTCATTATGATTCATAGTCTGAGCCAAAGGTTACGTTTGGCGTAAGTACAGAGAGAGTAACAGACTTAGCTAAACAATTTGACCCATACCCTACCAACATCTGCGGAGTTTTTGTTACCTAATTTCAAAAATCCATGTGCTTTCTCCATTTACAAAGCTGTGAAGTGGTAGAAAGCTTTTTCCCTCTGACAAAGCACTGTACCGGCAGTAACATGTTTATAAACAAAGCAGCTTCATGCCAGTTAACCAAGATTCTTCAGCTTCCCTTTGTCAAGGATCTTTGAAACTCCAAAGACTTGCCCAGGTCCATGTGGAACTAACTACAATTTCCTCTGTGGTTCTAAGTACCAAAACTGAGTTTTACAGAACTATTTTCTGTACTATTCATTTTATTTGTCTCATGTGCTCTACACTAGAAGTTCTGTTCATATGTATCAATTTACTAGTAAAAGGCTCCTGTTCAACAGATAAATCAATTTGTCTTCTTGTCTGTCCCTGGCTGAAAAAGCCCAGGGTGGGAACTTCTCTACCCTAATCCTGTCCATGTGTTCACCATATTCCATGGCCACCACGTGTTCTGAGCTTTTCATCTCCCATGGTCGATGTGGCCATTTAACTCTTCCAAAAACTTACATAATGTTAAACCTTAGAACACTTACAATTTTTCTGGAACATGTACCCTCCCACTAATAATAATCTTCTTCCTCCCTCCCCTACTTCTTCCCTCCCTTTCTCTCTTCTTTCCTTCCTCCCCTTTTCCATTTCTTTCTTTCTTTCTTTCTTTTTCTTTCTTTCTTTCTTCCTTTCTTTCTTTTCTTTTCTCTCTTTCTCTCTTTCTCTCTTTCTTGTAAGCTCATGGTTTATTTCACTTGAATAAAGTCTCCAACTTGTTTCACAATTAAAATTTGGGATTGATTAAGGGAAGTGGTAAAGTTTGAATATTCTGGTAGGAAATTCAGATTTCATTTTACAAACCATGGGAAATCATTGAATCTTTGTTGTTTTAACTGTGAAATGATCAAAGTTATGTTTTAGGAATATTAATCTGAGTCATGTTTTGGATAGATTACAGGCAGGAGAGAACATGATCAAGAAAGCCTACTACTGCTGTAGGGTAGGTTGGGCGAGCAAGAAATAAAATCCTGAAGTAGTAATGGGAATGAATAGGAAGGAAACTATCATCAATATAATTAGTTGGACTTGGCAACTGAATATTGGTGAGAAAGAAGAAAATGCCAAAGGTAGCAGGTTTTTGGTTGCTTCTTGTAAACTTCTAATTTTAATACTATTATAAAAATATGAAATAGAAGAAGACTCTCCATTCTGTGTTTAGAATGCTAATGAAATATCCATGATGAGGTATTTAGCCAGGCAATGGAAACACAGAAGCCATGTTATAAGTTTTGAAAGTCTCTTTACTGATGGTCTATAAAAATGAATGGGATTTCTATGTGAGATGATGGGGTATATAAAAAAATGAGGTGCAGAGGATTTTTGAAAGAAAATATATTTTATTTTTAAGAAAATGTATTTTATTTATTTGAAAGGCAGAGTTACAGAGAGAAAGAGATCCTCCATCTGCTGGTTCACTCCCCCAAATGGCCACATCACATTGGCCAGGGCTGGGCCAGGCTAAAGCCAGAAGCCAAGAGCTCCATCCATGGCAGGGGTCCATTAGTAGGGAGGTGGGTCATAAGTGGAGCAACTGGTTCTCACACCAGCATTCATGAGAGTTGCTGGCCCTTCGGGTGGCTACCCAAACCCCTATGCCACAATGCCAGCCTCTGCATAGGATTTTAAAATGTACTCACTGAAGAAAAAAAGATTGAAGAAAGAAAGTATGTAAGTGATGAACAATAAAGGAGTGTGAGGGGATTTATCAAGAGTACACAAAGAAAGCCAAGGAGGAGAGTTTCAGGCAAAAAGGTTATCTACTTCAGGTTCTTTGAATTTCTTGAACGTGCATGCAGATTAATGGTTTTCATCAAATTTGGTAAGTTTTCAGTAATTTTATTTATTTATTTATTGAAAGAGTTATAGAGAGGGAGACACAGAGAGAGATCTTCCATTAGCCAGTTCACTCCCCAGATGGCTGGGGCAGAGCCAGAAGCTTCCTCCAGGTCTCCAGGTGCAGAGGCCTAAGCACTTGGGCCATCTTCCACTGCTTTCCCAGCCATATCCGCAGGGAGCTGGATTGGAAGTGGGGCAGCCGGGACACCAAACGGTGCCCATATGGTATTTTTGTGTAAGGTGTAAGGCAGGGGTCTTCTTTCTTCTGCATACAGAGGTACAGTTCACCCAGCACCATTTGTTGAAGAAACTGTCCTTGCTCCAGGGGTTGATTTTAGCTTATTTGTCAAAGATTAGTTGGTTGCAGATGACTGGATTTATTTCTGGGGATTCTATTCTTCTTCATTGGTCTACATTATCTATCTATCTATCTATCTATCTACCTACCTACCTACCTATCTATCTATTTTGCCAGTACCAGGATGTTTGGATTATAACTGCCCTGCAGTATGTCTTGAAATCTGGTATTTGAGATGCCTCTGGCTTTGTTTTTGTCATATAAGATTGCTTTTTGGCTTTTTGACTCATTGTTGTCATACTTCAGCAAGTACCTTCTGACTCCCAGAGTGTGCAACAACAGGAAGACAAAACCAGGAATGGAGCCAGGACTCAAACCAGGCACTCAGATATGCAACACAGGCATCTCAATCAAGGCCTTTACCAGTAGGTCAAACATCTGCCCCTAATTCTTTAAATATGGTTTATTTTAGTTCTTTAAAGAGCTTCTTTTAAAAATTGTTGCTTTGTAGCTTTTGTCTGCAAAATCCAAAATTTGGGGGCAACCAGAGATTGTTTCTATTGAATGTTTTTTCCTATTTCTTTGCAAAACTCATTAAAAGTTAGACATATTAGATAATGCACTGAGCTGGATTCTAATTTTATTTCTTATATTTCAAGGGTTATTATTGTTGCCATTTTTTGTTTGTTCAGTAACTTCCTAGAGAAAAATTGTGAATTTTTTTATCCTCTGCCATTTTCACATGCTGATGTTTCTGCTTAGCTAACAAATAATATATAATGAGAATATAAGCATATATAAGCATGAACATAAATACCAAGGTATAATGTGTATATATCTGTATATCTGTATTAAATCTGCACATACACACACACACAAAATCAACAGCCTAGCTTCTTATTTCCCGATGTGTACTTGACTTAGTAATTGGACAAACACGTTGAGCCAGTAAGACTTCTGTCTTCTGCCAATGAATCTCTGTGTGAGTAGGGGAGTTCACTCAAAGTTCAGGCTTTTTTCAAGTCTGCTCTAATTCCAGCTTTTGCTTTCCACTGGGCATTTTTGTATCTCTCCTGTACATGTACACAGTTCCAGGGTTGGCCAGGAGTGAATGATGAGCTTTGCCGTTCTCCAGGATCCACACATATACTTAGCCAGAAATATTCCCCAACCATGACTACTACCACAGACTAGTAGAGTTGTTGGCCTTGCCTGTGCATCCACCTCAGAGATCATACCTTCCATCAAAAATGACTTTGGGAGTTGTCTTCCACCACTCCAAATTAAGTGAATCCCATTGACCATGACAGAGAGCTGCCAGGCCTTGCAACCAGCCTCGGAAAACACTCCTTCCTGGGGAGGGAATGGGGGAAGAGGATGCAGTGTGTGAGTAGCTTCAGGACAGAAGGTCACAGATTCTCATTATTCTTACCAAAATTTTAGCAGTTTTTGAAGCCTTTATAATTCTCAGATTTGGTTGATTTTAAGAGTGTTTTTGTTATTTTATCCGGATTTATAGTTGTTTTTAGAGAAAGAATTTGTCCATCTCTTCACGTAGCCAGAGACCTATCTATTATCTTAAACTGATATATTGCACATTAATTTTGTTTCACGTTTTTATGCATAATATTTTTTAAAGATTTATTTATTTATTTGAAAGTTGGAGCTACACAGAGAAAGGAGAGGCAGAGAGAGAGAGAGAGAGAGAGAGAGAGAGAGAGTCTTCCATCCGATGGTTCACTCCCCAGATGGCCGCAATGGCCAGAGCTGCGCCAATCTGAAGCCAGGATCCAGGAGCTTCTTCCCGGTCTCCCACACTGGTGCAGGAGCCCAAGGACTTGGGCCATCTTCTATTGCTTTCCCAGGCCATAGCAGAGAGCTGGACCCCATATGGGATGCCAGTGCTTTAAGCTGCTGCGCCACAGCACCGACCTCCCATATGCATAATATTTTTAAAAAGTGTCCAAACCTATTTTTCCCTTTTATAGTATGTAGAAATCTCTAATCCTGTAATTTTAAGAAACAAATTAGCACAAATCTAAGTTTCACTTTCAAGTTTTATACTTTTTCTCTATTTCAAACTGATTTATATCATAAAAGAATGGGATAGTAAGAAAATTCAAAAGAAATCAGGCCATTCCTTATATTTTAGTAAAACTGTACAAGAGGATAGGGTGAGGCATTGTATAAAAATCAATGTAGTATGGATTTGTATTATTCTAGGATTTACTTACTTGTTCACAAAGTGAAAATATTCTATTCCTTAACTTCTATGGCAATAAACTCTTTTTAAAAATGAGTGGCTACATCAGAATTCAGTATTCAGACTAAAGAGCTCATATCTCTCCTTTTTAGATCACAAAATCTTATTCTAGCAAATTGTGGGTAAATCAATCTATCAATTTAGAATTTGCAGGATCATGAAATTGTACACCCCCCCCCTTTTTGTTTCAGGGAAAAGTATTAAACAGGACCAAGATTAGCCCATCAATAAAAAAAAAAAAAACCTTACTAATATAATTGTCTACTCTTTGAAAAAGCAAAGAATCCAGTCATGCTATTTAAGACCGCCTTGAAGTGCAAAATACTTGACTGTCTTAATCTCAGTCATGTCCTCATTAATATGATGACATACTGAAAGCTAAGTTAGGCTCCACACATGTATTTTCACTGAACCTGTACATTACTCTATAATCTGTCTCCACGTAAGAAAAAGCAAAGTTTTGGGGTGTTTTCCACAGCCATAGACATGAAGAACAAAGACTATTTAATTGTTATAAAAATTTTCCTGGCAAATATTCCTTTAAAAAGAAAAAAGTTTTGACAGTCTCTCTGTTTCATGAAACATTCCAGACTCTTTTCTGCATTGTATTATTTACATTGAACTTTCAGTCTCAGGAAACAATGTCTGTTAATTTGTTAAAAACTACCCAAATAGACTAATATTACTGATGCTATAGTTTGTTTTTACCTAGTGTTTAACTGAACACTTGTGATTGAGCAAGAATTTGTTCTTTTCTTCCAAATAGTCAACACCATTAATAACTTTTCTATAACAGAGATGTGAATGTTTTCCTCCTGCTGAGACCCAGTCTCATGAATCCCCAGGCTCAGAACTCCTGTTTTGGCAGAACAGTCATCTGACTCCACTTGGCTATCCCATGCCCAGATCTCTTGGCAGTGACAGAGAGTAACCCTTGCTGGTACCTGTGAAAGGAAACAAAGGGTCTATTTTGAGTATGGTAGAAGATTAAAAAAAGAGAGACAGAGAAGGAACCCAATACTACATCTTCACATCTCAAAACATTCATTTTTTGGTTGTTTAAGAAATGTCCTGATACATTGGTAACATTAACATTAACATTTTAGGAGCCATTTTACAGCTGATTATAATTTTATTGGCTAAATCTATTACAACTACATTCAATGGCTTATTAGTGGTATTTGTAGTTTATTACTAACTTCATTATTTTTACCTCATCAAACAATGGCCACATGCCCACTAAAATTTTTAATAATATTCTGTAAACAGGAGAAGAGAATAAGGACTATTGACCATCTTGGATTATGTTTCATGAATCCAGAGACCTTGACTGTATAATTTTTTTTTTTTTTTTTTTTTTTTGACAGGCAGAGTGGACAGTGAGAGAGAGAGACAGAGAGAGAAAGGTCTTCCTTTTGCCGTTGTTTCACCCTCCAATGGCCGCCGCTGCAGCCGGCGCACCGCACTGATCCTGGCAGGAGCCAGGAGCCAGGTGCTTTTCCTGGTCTCCCATGGGGTGCAGGGCCCAAGCACCTGGGCCATCCTCCACTGCACTCCCTGGCCATAGCAGAGAGCTGGCCTGGAAGAGGGGCGACCGGGACAGAATCCGGCGCCCCAACCGGGACTAGAACCCGGTGTGCCGGCGCCGCAAGGTGGAGGATTAGCCTATTGAGCCACGGCGCCGGCTACTGTATAATTTTGAAAACTCCATTGTATCAGTTTAATTCAAGTGACCAATCTTTGCTGATTAGCATAAGCTTCTGTCACCAGAGTATGCCATTTCTAATCTTGGAAAGTTGGGAACCTGAGTCAGTAATTAGAAAGCCCCCTGGTGAGCTATGAATGGTGAAAAAATTATTGAAGAACGTTCATCCTAACTGGCAGAACCTGGAAATTTGCCTATTACATTTGATGATATACCTTTCTGCTAAGTGCAGTTCTCTCCCAGCGTCATACTCTTTGGTATGTGAGAACTTTAAGTGCTATCATTAAATCTTGTTAATCTGTGTAACCTTAATTATTTCACTGGGTTTCCACTGACCTGTAAACAAATCTCATTCCAGTATCTGTCGGTCTCCTTGAAAAAGTTACTTAAAATCTCCTAATTTCAACTCTGTCTGTAAATATGGAAAATGAAAAGCTCAAACTATCTGGCTATAGTGTTTTTTGACTTTAGATGTTTCTGCATTCTTGGAATCACTATCAAAACAGAGTGGTGCACTGCTGAACGTTTCTTGCAAGTAATCAACTATTATCTCCTTAGCATATCCTGTTACCACATCTGAGGATGACACCAAGATGAAGTACTTCTTGTCAAGTCTAGATACAATTTGAGACAGGAAGTGAGGCTTTATGCCTGTCAGTCGGAGATAAATACTGCTTCAAGGACTTTCTTAAGTCCCATGAGAGATTCTTTCTCATTCTACTGGCCTCTCTGGTATGCACAAATTTCTGAAACAAAGTTTACCTCTAACAATGCTAAGACTGCAACAATTTAGACCAGTTGCTCTGGAAAGAATACCACCAATGAATGAGTTGACACCAACTCCTGCCTCAGTTCTCTAAGATAGATGACATTTGTATCCAAGTAGCTTATGTAAATTTCTCCCTTTTTTTTCCTTTATAAACTTCTCATTGCTTCAATCTCCTTGAATACATCAATAATTTATAATTTATCTTTGAATTGAATTTATAATTCAGTGTATAATTGAATAAACCCATAGATTACTGTGGCACACATTTTCTCATTTGCAACGCCTTGCTTCCCAAATAAATATAATTATTCTTTGGAGAATCTCTGTTATTTAAATTGGAAGAACCCATATTTTGTCCTTTGTTTGTTTTTATGTTTTTTCTTTTCTTCCTCCCTTGTTTTTTGTTTTGTTTTGTTTTGTTTTGTTTTGTTTTGTCTTTTTTAAAGATTCATTTATTTGAAATACAAAGTTTTATAGAGAGGTAAGGGGAGAGACACAACGGCCAGGGCTGGGCCAGTCTGAAGCTAGGAGCCAGGAAATTAACCCAGGTCTCCCACATGGATACGGGGGCCCAAGGACTTGAACCATCTTCTGCCGCTTTCCCAGGTGCATAGACAGGGAGCTGGTTCAGAAGTGGAGCAGCCAGAACTTGAATCAGTGCCCATACGGGATGCTGGCATTACAGGGAGCGGCTTTACTCACTACGCTACAATGTCCGCTCCTGCATATTTTGTCTTAGTCATGAAGGTTCTCCAAACACAGGGCTGTCCCAGAAGAATCTGCCAACATGATGCTGAATTTGTGTGAGTTACTAATTCTAATCCTCTGCAAGGAGGTAGCTGTGCTTGGAATGGCAGTTCAGAAGGGCATAGGATGTAAAACCCAGAGTTAGCTCTGGGTGGGGCAGGGGTCAGTAAAATGGCTAGTGAATATTAAGGAATTGAGAAATAAAAATCAGGAATTTGGGATGTTTTGAGAAACACACTGAACACACTCAAAACCAACACAACCTTAGATGTTTGCACTAAAAAAGAAAGAGAGCCAAGAAGAAGACATTCGTCAGGTCTGGGACTCACTCATTTCAATAATATGCCTGGCAGAGAAATCATTATCCATTTTGTAACACAGTCTTAGGGCAAGTCTGAGCAAGCTCTGAGTGGGCCAAAAAAAAAAAAAAAAAAGCTTCTCTAAACTGTCTCAGCTTGCCACCCCAATCCACACACATGCCCCTCACATGGGATGTTATTTCCTTTCTCGTCTCCTTCCTCCCTCCTCCCTCTCTCCCTCCCCTCCTTCCTTCCTTCCCTCCCTGACCCCTTCCCTCACTCCTTTCCTTGTCTCTTCCCTTCTCTCTCTTTTTCAGAATGATTTGTGCAAGTGTGGAATGTGTTTGTCAAATAACTATTAGGGTAAGAAAAAGAATGAGTCTTGTGATCGTCATAAGTGGTTGGACTTCCCCATCACCTCACTCATTTATTTTAGTTAAGTACTAAAACCTAGGTCTTTATTAATTTACAGTTCAAATATACATATGAGTAAATGTGTGTGTCTGTATATGCACACGGCAGTGTATATATTTGTGTGGGTCTGTGTGTGTATAAACACTAATGGATATTTTTCCAAATGAACTGATCATGACCTCTAACTTGTGGTTCAGAAGGAACTTTGTGTTCTACTTTTCCTCTGGAGAAATGAAAAAACTGCTAAGGGTGATGGTAGTAGTGGAATTGTGCATGTGTGAGTGTTAGGTAATATTGGGTGGAAAATTTAAGATTATTTTCCTTTGTAGTATTCCAAATACATCTGTTTATGTCATGGATAGTTACTTGAAATAAATATCTTTTTTCATGAGTGTTTTCTTAATTTTCAGAAAATGCTGCAAATGTTTCTCAATAAAGTCTTTAAACACACTTTGTTTAAATACCACTAATACTACAACTGAGCATTAACTCTGCCTGAACTTGTGTCCAGTACTTGACATTCTTAATCTCATCCTCATAACCTCAAAAGGTGAGTATCCCCAGAAAATTTTTTTTAAGATTTTATTTATTTATTTATTTGAGAGGTAGAGTTACAGGTAGTGAGAGGGAGAGGCAGAGAAAGGTCTTCCTTTGGTTGGTTCACTCCCCAGATGGCCGCAACAGCCAGAGCTGCTGTTGCCAATCCGAAGCCAGGAGCCAGGTTCTTCTTCCCAGTCTCCCATGCAGGTGCAGGGGCTCAAGCACTTGGGCCTTCTACTGCTTTCCCAGGCCATAGCAGAGAGCTGGATTGGAAGAGGAACAGCCGGAATTAGAGCCAGTGCCCACATGGATGCCAGCGCCGCAGGTGGAGGATTAACCTACTGCGTCACGGAGCCATTCTCCCAACCCCAGAAAATTAAAATGTGGGGATGCAGTGAAGTTTCCCTGAGTTATGGAGAAATAAATTGTATATAACTGTTGCTTAAACATAGACCTAACTAGCTCCAACCACTAGACACTTGCCATTGTGAAATGAAGGTATGAAGATACATGGCTTATTTCATAATTGTTCTCTTTTGATCAGGGCTTGTCTATAAAAATGTTTGATTTTGAGATCATTAATGGTTTATGTAAAGTCACTGGTAACTATTATTTTAAATAATCTTAGAATCAATCCAAACATACTCATGTAACATATACTGAAATTCTTAAGGAAGATTTTAGGATATAAGCAGGCCTCAGATACTGAATTATAATGACTATCTGGTTTTAAGGAGTGAGGTAGAATCACTTTTAAGAAACTAGACATCAGATAGCTTCCAAATATACACCTATGTCTGTACAATATTTATTTGTAACATTTCCTGAAATATAGCCTTTCTCTAAAACAAACAAACAAAAAGGTCTTTAGATCACAACTACCCAGGAACAAACATTCCTCACCCTTGTCCTTAAGGAATGAAACATAGATTAAGGATTTGTTAAGAAAATGTAGCTACATGCAGAAGAATAAAACTTGATCTTTCTCTCATCATGCCCAGAAATCAACACAAAACAAATTAAAGACCTAAATGTAAGACCCCCAAATGTTGAAACTACTATAAGAAACCATGTGGGAGATGCTTCAAGACATTGTAATGGGGCAACATTTTTTGGATCAGATCTCAAAAGCACAGAAAACAAAAGCAAAAATAGACAAGTGGTATCTCATCAAACTAAAGTTTCTGCACAGTAAAGGAAACAACCAACAGAATGAAGAAACAATCTACAGAATGGGCGAAAACTTTTCCAAGTTATACATCTGACAAAAGGTTAATATCTAAAATATGTAAGGAACTCAAACCACTCAATGGTTAAAAACCAAATAATCTAACTTAAAAATGGATAGTAGATTTAAACAGACAGTTCTCAAATGAAGACATACAAATGGCAAACAGATACATAAAAAGAATGCTCAATACCACTAGTCACTGGGGAAATGCAAATCAAAACCACAAAGAGACATCATCTCACCGGTTAGAATGACTATTAAAAAAAAGACAAAAGATGATAAGTACTTGTGAGGATACGGAGTAAAGGGGAACCTCACACAACTGTTGATGGGTATGCACATTAGGTACAGCCATTGGGGGAAAACAGCATAGAAATTCCTCTAGAAAGCTAAAAATAGAACTGCCATATGATATAGAAATCCCACTATTGGGTATATATCTAAGGGATATGAAATCAGTCTGTTGAAGACACATCTACACCACCATGTTTATTGTAGCACTGTTCACAATAGCAAGAATTGGAAACAACATCCACTAATGAATGAATTTTAAAAAGATGAGATATTATCATTTGCAACAATCTGGATGGAACTGAAGGTTATGTTAAGTGAACTAAGCCAAGCAGAGGAACAAAACCATATGCTTTCAGTCATATGCGGAGTCATAATAAGAGGTGGTCTCAAAGAAGCTAAAAGTGTAATGATGGTTACCAGAGGATGAGGAGACAAGTGGGAAGCGAGGAATGGGGGAAGGTTGATTAACAATTACTGTGGTTTTTTTTTTTAAAGATTTATTTATTGATTTGAAAGTCAGAATTACACAGAGAGAGGAGAGGCAGAGAGAGAGAGAGAGAGAGAGAGGAGAGAGAGGTCTTCCATCTGATGGTTCACTCCTCAATTGGCCACAACAGTCAGAGCTGTGCCAATCTGAAGCCTCCTAGGAGCCAGGAGCTTCTTCCCGGTCTCTCATTGCATTCAGGTGCAACGGCCCAAGGACTTGGGCCATCTTCTACTGCTTTCCCAGGCCATAGCAGAGAGCTGGATGGGAAGTGGAACAGCCAGGGCTGAACCGGCACCCGTATGGGTTGCTGGTGCTTCAGGCCAGGCATTAACCGGCTGCACCACAGCACTGAGAACAATTACTGTTATAGATAAATAGGGATAAGAAATTTTAGGATTCTGTTGCATGGTATGGTAGCTATAGTTAATGTTAATCTACTTCATATTTCTCTTTTTAAAAAATGGTTTAGATTTTAAATATTTTTGCCATAAAGAAATCTATTGGTTGAAATGATAGATATATTTATCCTGATGGAACATCACATGTATTGAAACATCATATAGTATCCTGTAGATATGTACAATTTGTATGTGTCAAAATTTTTTAAATTTAATTTTATTTGAAAGGCAGAGAGACAGAACAAGCATGAGAGAGATAAAGAGAAAGACAGAGATATGGAGCTTTCTTCCATATAATGATTCACTCCCCAGGTGCCTGCAACAACCAGGAGTGGACCAGATTGAAACCAGGAGTCCAGGACTCCATCTGTGTCTCCCATGTGGGTGGCACTCAAGTTCTTGAGCCATCATCTGCTGCCTTCCAGAGTGTGAATTGGCAGGAAGCTAGATCGGAAGCAGAGGAGGCTGAATTGAAACCCTGGTACTCTGATATGGGACATAGGTGTTTAAAGCAATGGCATCTTAACTGCTGTGCCAAATGCCTACCCCTGCTAAAATCTTTTTAAAAATAAAAATTAAAAAAGGTGAATATTGCCTTGGACTATATAAATTTGATGATCAAAATGTTTTACCTTTTTGTCTTTAAGGAACCTGGAAAACAATAAGCAAATGTATTAAAAAGACTGTTGAGTGCTTATATGCTGCTGGGAGTGTAGACATAACTCTGTATAGATCTTACAACTGCTCTAGAGGTGAGTTAGAGGTGGCTTTTTCTTCTTGAGTCAGCCTTTTTTGTTTGCAAAGAATAGAGCCAAAGCCTCAAGCTATCTCAAAAGGAGGGGGGGGGGCGTTGTTTAAGGAGAATAGGTGGAAAGTTTGTGCAATAAAGCAATCAAGAAGCTCATGAAATTGCCATACAATAACTGCGATTAGACCTCTAAGAGGGGCCAGCGCCCTGGCACAGTAGGTTAATCCTCTGCCTGAGGTGCTGGCATCCCTTATGGGTGTAGGTTTTAGTCCTGGCTGCTCGTCTTCCAATCCAGCTCTGCTGTGACCTGGGAAAGCAGTAGAAGATGGCCCAAGTCCTTGGGCCCCTGTACCCGCACGGGAGACCGAGAAGAAGCACCTGGCTTCTGGCTTCGGATCAGCACAGCTCCAGCTGTTGCTGCCATTTGGGGAGTGAACCAGCGGACAGAAGACCTTTCTCCATCTCTCCCTCTCATTGTCTGTAACTCTACCTCTCAAATAAATAAATAAAATCTTTTTTTTTTTTAAAGAACTCTGTAGGAATGGGAAAGCAGCTCGAGAAATTCCCTCTTCTCACAGAAGGATAGTACTTTTCTGGCTTTTGGTGAGAAGAGTCAGTTTCCAAATGGGTCCAATTTGGAACTAGATGTCACTGGGGAGAAACAGGGAATATAGTTTTCATAATTATATAAATGAAATCAAAATTACTTGTATTCTCCCAGCACCCATATAAAAGTTTTTAAAATTTTTTTTTCTATTTATTTGAAAGGCAGAGTTACAAAGAGAGGAAGAGAGATAGAGAGATCTTCCATCTGCTGTTTTGCTCCCCAATGGCCACAATGGCCCAAGCTGGGGCAGGCTGAAACCAGTAGCCTGGAGCTTCCTCCAGGTCACCCTCATGGTTGCAGGGCCCCAAGCACTTGATCCATCTTCTTCTGCTTTCCCAAGTGCATCAGCAGGGTGCTGGATTGGAAGTAGAGCAGCCAGATCTCTAACTGGCACCCATAATGGATGCTGCCATCACAGGTGGCAGCTTTACCTGCTATGCCACAACACCAGCCTCCATATAAAATGTAATTTTGTGTTTATTTTTCCACAATTTTAGTCAAATTTTTTGTGGAACTGTTTTTTCAATAAAATGATGTATTTTAGGTAATACTATGTCACTGGCCTTTTAAAAAAGGTTTATTGATTTATTTGAAAGGGAGAGTTACAGAGAGAGAGGAGAGATACACAGAGAGATCTATCTGCTGGCTCACTCCCCAGATGGTCGCAACGGCAAGCACTGTGCTAAACTGAAGCCAGGAGCCAGGGGGCTTCATCTGAGTCTCCCACGTGGGCGGGAGGAACCCAAACACTTAGGCCATCTTCCACGGCTTTTTCCAGGACATTAGCAGGGAGCTGGACCAGAAGTGGAGCAGCTGGGACATGAACCAGCACCCATATGGGATGCTGGCATCGCAGATGGTGGCTTTACCTACTATGCCACAAAGCTGGTCTCATGTCATTGGGTTTTTTAATGTAACATACTTTCCATGAAAATATTCCAAATTTGACATCATTAATGGCAATTTATTGCATTGATTCATATATGCATAATACATTTATATCCATATGTATATTTACAAACACAAAAATGAGTATAACCAAAGTTCATTTTGCCACTCTTTTGTTATTGGACATTTGGATTATTTCCAATATTATACTAATTTAAACAATACCAAGTTGAATATCTCTGGATACATTTGTTTTCACATATAGTCACACACATTCCAAAGAGGGGAATTGCTAGATGCAGTTTTACATACTTTTTAAGGATGTTGCATATTTGTCCTCCAAATGCTGTCTCAAAGGAATGTACCGAATCATAGCTCCACTCATCAAATTCCACATTTATAATTTGAGCACTCAAGGCCTGACCAGGGTATAGAGCTTCAGGTTACTGAGCTGTGATTTTTTAAGCTGTCTGCTCCAGTTAGGCAGTAGACTCCCCTCTCAGCTACAATCAAGGCACATTCCCTTTACCTTTAGAATGATGTTGCCTAGGGCTCATTCAATCTATGGTCAATTTATATGTTTTCTCAAAATTCCCTGTTAGCCTCAGTAGGAATTCAGCTTAAGTGACCACAGCCCTCTTGGCCCTAAGGCTATCTTGCCCTCCAGGTGATCCTGGAGGTCATCTCAAACCCTATGATAGGGTAAACAAAGTCCTTAAGATAACTTGCTGCTTTAATCTGATGCCTGGAATGTCTCTTATCTGACACCTGGAATGTTAATATTTCTTGAAAAAGTCCAGGTGCATTCAGATTAGCTATGGGCCACCTTTGTCCGTAAAATTCTTTATCTCCTGCCTCATGGTATGATCTATTGTCCTGTAGCTGCCAGACAGAATTCACTTCTGTCCCAAAGTCCCTCCTTCATTTATGCTGAAATAATTTTGGAAGTCTAGAAGGGAGACTTCTAATACATATACTCATTTCTTTCATGTCAGTAAAATAAAATTGTTAAGACTCTTCATTTTGATAAATTCTTTCAACATTCCTTTACCACTCAGTTGAAGACATGCAAAGGTAAGAATCAGTCCTAAGAAGATGAAGGGTAATCTACACATAAATACTCAATTTAAAATTTTAAAGAAAATTTTATTTGAAAGGCAGAGACAGAGTCAGACAGTTACTATTTGACAGTTCACTTCTGAAATGCCCACAACAGCCAGGGGCCTGAAGCTGAGGGCCAGGAATGCAACCCCTTTCTCCTAAGTGGGTGTGAGAAAACCAATGCCTCCAACTATCACTGTTTTATCTTAGGGTCTACATTAGCAGGAAGCTGGAGTCAGGAGACAGAGCCAGTATTGAACCCAGGAACTCCGTTATGGGATGCAGACATCTTAATTAAATGTCCACTTCTGCACGCAGACATTTAGCTGGCTCTGTATCTGTAGCTGCAGTTCCAATGAGTCACCACCAAGTGGACACACCTTGACAAAATGGAATCTGACCTTTGCTTTACAACATCAATTCTTTGTTCTTTGCTTAGCTTTGTTCTTTAGCTGAAAGCACTCTGTGTGATAACATTAATGTTGGAACCTTGCAGTCCATGTTCACAGAGGCTAGTTCTCCTAATAATCATGTTGCAAATCCTTAAAGAGGATACCAACCTCATTCTTCCCTTATCCTACTTCTGACTAGCATGAAGCTTCACTTAGTTCAGTAAAGACATTTGCTGATTTCTGTGGACAGGCCGCATATAAGATTTATCCAGAGAGATTTCCTAAGATGTGATCCATGCCCAATTTATTGGGTGGGTGTCGCTCCCCCTCTTCGTGGAGGAACGACACTAAACCCTGCCTAGGCTTCATATCCGAGTCACGGCACCATTATGTCGCTCCCCCTCTTCGTGGAGGAACGACACTAAACCCCGCGCTGTTCTTTTGTCTGCTCGGCCCTCCCCGGGTTTGCTGCTGGTTCTTCCCGGGTTGGCTACCGACCCTTCCACCTCCGTGGAAGGGCGGTTCCCCCTGCCACTTTCCCCACTTCCGCGGGGGAGCGGCACACCGCCGGCCGGCTCTCTCGGGGGCTGCTCAGGTGTTCCTTCAGATGTTCCTGGTGCATGTTGTCTCTCTCCTCCTTTATAGTCCTCTTCCACCAATCCCAACTCTGCTACCCACACGCCGAGTACGCTGCTCTCCTCCAATCAGCAGGATCAGCTCCTGCAGGTCATCACTCAAGTTGGCGAGAGGCAGCTGCGTAGAAGTTGTTACTCCCTTCTCAGCGCCATATTGTGGGAGAGCAGATGCATAGAATAAGTCTTAATTCCAGTAACAGTCTAGTCCGAGTTGCTCCCCACAGGTGGGATCCAAAATATTTTTTCAAGTTCCTCTGGGAGTTTTGGTAAATAGGTTATAGAGCCATGGCTTGGAGGACCAAAGAGAAATATAGCTCTTGCTTCCATCCTGTGAGCTTCACACAACTGTCCAGGGATATTCAAACACAGTAGACAGCAGCCACTTGCCACATATGGCTATTGAGCATTTGAAGTATGTGTATCTGGTTAAAATTTTAAAGATTCATGTTGAAATGGTAATATTTTGGGGACAGGTGTTTGGTATAGTGGTTAAGAAATTGCTTAAAGCACCACACAGGACACACACATCTCAAATTGTGATGCCTGGCTTCGAGTCTGAAGTCCTAGCTACACTCTCAATTCCAATTTTCTGCTAAGGTGCACCCTGGAAGGCAGCAAGTGCTAGGTCAAGTAGCTGGGTCCCTGCCACCCACCTGGAGACCCAGACTGAGTACCCAGCTCCTGGTATGGGTGTGGCCTGGCCCTGTCTATTGCATTTGGGAAGCAAACCAGCAGTTGGGAAATCTCTCTCTAATTGTCTCTCTTTGCCTTTCAAATAAAAAAGGAAAATTTTAAAGAAATCTTTTGGATATATTGAGTTAAATTAAAATATTAGATTATAAAAGTCTAGTTTCACCCTTTTCTTTTTAGCATGTTTTAATATGACATCAAAAATTTACATATGTGGCTTGCCAGTGGACATCTCGATCCAGAAGGCATCTGTTCCACTGCTCAGGCATTTTGAGCAATAAAGCTCTAAAGTGAAAGGAATCTTGTAGATGATGCAACTATTTTATTTCATAAATGAGAAAACACGCACCCCAACTGAATAAGCAGAAGTGACTTATTCAGGTCACCCCAGTTGGTCTTAGAGCCAGGATGTCCCTGATTTTGCACAGATCTGGATTCCTATCCAGTGCTACCTTCCCCCACCCATGCTGTCTGTGTTTGGCTACATAGCAATACCAAATGTTTTGGGGTTCCTACAATTCTAGGACATAGAGAGGCTCATCCTCCAAAGCCCCAGCTGCAGTCTCTGCTCACCAGATTCTGCCTGCAGACCCAGTGCTTCCAGATCCATCACTGAAGAGCCTTTTTTGGGCCCTTAAGTGGATGCCGCCCTTTTTCACCATCTCACATGAATTAACAGTTTGATTCCATATAGAGCTGTGGTTTTAGTGAGGCCTTGGTATCTTTCCAAAGTATGATTCCTCGCTTCTCCAAATCTACCTAATTGAGCAGTGTGAACTTATGAAATTCACTCTTAGTGTGTTTCTTCCTATGTTTACTAGCATCCTGGCTTCCTCTGGCATCCAGAGAACAATATTCCTTCTCCCTGTGCCAGTACCAGCTTACTCTTCATAAGGATCAAGTGCTGATGGGTGGTGAGCCACTCCCTGGCTCCTGCTCTTTAGCCATGAAAACAAGTTATTTTTACATGGCATCAGCAGAGCCTTGCTTATATAAGACTTTTCTAAAGCCAAAAAAAAGTTTTTCTTTTTCATATTTTAACAATTTTTGATAATTTTAAGGAAATAGCATTACTGGTAATATCCAAAATACTTGGAGAATACTTTTCCCCACCCCTGTCCATAGGAATATTTGCTGCTTTGATGATGCATTTTAAGGACCTACGTTCCTCGATGGTTCCAAGCCTGTTGAGACCTGTGTATATACATGTCCAAAAATCTAGTAAATCCATTTGTGTAGGTGTATGTCAGTGAAGATACAGATAAATGCCTGAGCAATGTCTTTGCTGTGTTTGATAGTTTTTCTTTTGGATTCCTCAGGTTTAAGCTGAGCTGTCAAGGGTAGAATTTAGAGAGAGTAATTAATCCAAGTCACTGATAAATTAAAATGCCACCAGGCAAATAAGAATATGTGAAAAGAATCTGGTTTCACGACTTCTTAGGACAAATTCACAAACATACTTTCCAGTTTCAGTCATTTACTGTACAGTTGAATCCTTGCTGGTGGCAGAAGGCTGGCAAATCCTCTTTCCAGACTTCAAAGCCCCGTATTCATTGCAACAAGAAGTTCTGATCATTGTCCTTTTGCATATCATTTATAGACATCTTTACTGCAGTTGATTGCTTCTGACCACAGGGATCCAAGGCAGCAATAGTCACTCTTTGAAAAGAAATAAAGCAAAAATAAAAACAAGAAGGCAGGAGATCACCGTTATCAACACCATGTACATACAATGGTCAACCACAGCCTGTGCTGGCATGTGTACTACCAGTAAATGATATATAAATGGAGCTTTGTTGAAAGGAAAGGCTATTCTTCCATTATTGAAAATCTGCAATGAGGTGGTGTTGGAAGACGGCACGCATGGTTTTGGAAGTGCAGCTTTTGGAACTTGCAGTCCTTCCTGGTGGCAGTAACTGATGATTCCTTGATGAGCTGATGACTTCTAGGCTGGGGGGAATCCCCACTGAATTACAGCTCTAACAATTTCAAATTTTCTTGGTGTAACTCGTAAGCATATGATCTTTCTGTTAGAAGACCTATGGGACTCTTGGGAAAATCTTAAAGGTACTGTATCGGTTTAAAGCACATCTATTTGCTATTGCTTCTGCCAGTATGTGTATGCCTCTAAACACAAAGAGGTGATTTTAAGCAAAATTGTCTCTACTTTCATCTCTAGTTTGGCTAAATCATCAAAGCATCTTCATATGTTTTTACCTATCAGATATATCTAAATTAAGAAGAGTTCCCTGGGCCGGTGCCATGGCTCGCTTGGTTAATCCTCCCCCTGTGGCGCCGGCATCCCATATGGGCACGAGGTTCTAGTCCTGGTTGCTCCTCTTCCAGTCCAGCTCTCTGCTGTGGCCAGGGAAGGCAGTGGAGGATGGCCCAAGTGCTTGGGCTCCTGCACCCGCATGGGAGACCAGGAGGAAGCACCTGGCTCCTGGCTTTGGATTGGCGTAGCTCCGGCCATAGCAGCCACTTGGGGGTGAACCAACGGAAGGAAGACCTTTCTCTCTGTCTCTCTCTCTCACTGTCTAACTCTATCTATCAAATAAAAAAAAAAAAGAAGAAGAAGAGTTCCAAAGATACTATTTAGTTTCATATTTCCTAGAAATCTGCATCCTTAAGTGTGGAAAGTAAACAAGAACACTCTCTCTCTTCACATACACAATAACCATTATGCACAGTTTTTAGACTTCATTGAAATCTGTCAGTGGGTCTTGAAATCTAGTTATTCCATTAAAATTGGTCTTTCTTTTCAAATGATAGAATAAAATAAAAAATATAAGCATTGATTTATTAAACTGTTGTAGATATTTCTATAGTTTTAACATCTAGCTATCTTTCAATCACCTAGCCTTTATCAATCCATTAATTTTTAATTTTAAAAAAGTTTGAAGAAGATGTGCTTTAAGGGAACTGTCAGGAATAGATTGTTAGACTATGTAACAATTTTTATGATTTCACAGTAGACTAAAGAGAGAACACTTACCATTCAAGAATAAATGATGATGCCTTCCTTTCACAGTGTTCTTCTCCCACAACTCTCATATTTTTTTTCTTTTTAAACTATGGTTAGGCTGTGCTGTGGCATAACAGGTAAAGCTGCCGCCTGTAGCACTGGCATCCCATATGGACACTGGTGTGTGTCCCAGCTGCTTCACTTCAGATCCAACTCCCTGCTAATGGCCTGGGAAAAGCAGCAGAAGATGGCTCAAGTGCCTGGGCTCCAGCTACCCATATGGGAAGCAGGAAGCGCTTGCCCCCGGCTTTGGCCTGGTCTGGCCCTGGTCATTGCAGCCATTTGGGGAGTGTACCAGTGGCTATAAGACCTCTCTGTCTTTTGCTCTCTCTCTGTAATTCTAACTTTAAAATAAATGAATGAATCTTAAAAACAATTATGTTCTAGGGGCATTAGAAAGGGAACAATACTGTCATGGATTTTAATAATTATTACCAACCATAATAATATAATTTAAATATACCCTCCTCCCTACTTAACAAATTTAGCTCAGCTAGTATAATTATATATTGTTGTTTCCCATATATAGCAAACAATTCTAGTGAAGTTCAGAAGCATCTTGACTAGGCTTAAATTTCAGAGAATGGTGGTGGACAGATCATGGACATATAAGTTAGTACTATTCTACACTTAGAATAGAAACTGTAATGCAGATCTTTCACTTCAATGTGGTGTAGAGTACAGAGGATGTGGTTAAATCTAAACAGATGGGAGTTTTGCAATATTGTTACAAATCGGGATTTAGTAATACTTCCTTTTCAAGCTCTCTAATCTCAGTGTGTATCTGTGGTTCTAAATTTGCTGTAGCTTATTTGCTCATAAAATGTTATATGTTGACTTGTCTTAGGTTAAATTGCTAGGCCATAGTCAGTCTCAGGTGCATCGACTAAAAGCCCACTTCAATGACAATCCTGTTTTTGAGTGATTCCCTACCAACTCATAAAATTCCTTAAAGAGAAGGAATCTTGACCTTTATCTGCATATACAAAGAAACACACAATTTGAAATGTATTGTAATATTTAAATTATAACTTCCCTGATAATATTTCCTTATTGATGCATGAGGGAAATATTTAAAGGCTAGTTTTTTTTTTTTTTTTTTTTTTTTTTTTTTGACAGGCAGAGTGGACAGTGAGAGAGAGAGACAGAGAGAAAGGTCTTCCTTTGCCGTTGGTTCACCCTCCAATGGCCGCCGCGGCCGGCACGCTGCGGCCGGCGCACCGCGCTGATCCGATGGCAGGAGCCAGGAGCCAGGTGCTTTTCCTGGTCTCCCATGGGGTGCAGGGCCCAAGCACCTGGGCCATCCTCCACTGTACTCCCTGGCCACAGCAGAGAGCTGGCCTGGAAGAGGGGCAACTGGGACAGAATCCGGCGCCCCAACCGGGACTAGAACCCGGTGTGCCGGCGCTGAAGGCTAGTTTTTGAAGAATCTGTAAACAAAGGTCCTTTTCAATAGAGCATGATTAGGCCAGCCCTGTGGTGTAGTGGGTAAAGCTGCTGCCTGTAGCGCTAGCATCCCATATGGGTGACAGTTCAAGTCCTGGCTGCTCCACTTCTGATCCAGCTCTCTGCTATGTCCTGGGAAAGCAGTGGAAGATGGTCCAAGCCTTTGGGCCCCTGCACCCATGTGAGAGACCTGGAAGAAGCTCTTGGCTCCTGGCTTCAGATCAGTGCAGGTCCGGCTGTTGCGGCCAATTGGGGAGTGAATCAGTAGATGGAAAATCTCTCTCTCTCCCTCTGCCTCTCCTTCTCTTTCTCCGTGTAACTCTGACTTTCAAGTAAAACAAATAAATTTTTTTTTTGGACAGGCAGAGTGGACAGTGAGAGAGAGAGACAGAGAGAAAGGTCTTCCTTTTGCCGTTGGTTCACCCTCCAATGGCCGCCGTGGCCGGCGCACTGCGCTGATCTGAAGCCAGGAGCCAGGTGCTTCTCCTGGTCTCCCATGGGGTGCAGGGCCCAAGGACTTGGGCCATCCTCCACTGCACTCCCTGGCCACAGCAGAGAGCTGGCCTGGAAGAGGGGCAACCAGGACAGAATCTGGCACCCCGACCGGGACTAGAATCTGGTGTGCCGGCGCCGCTAGGTGGAGGATTAGCCTGTTGAGCCGCAGCGCCGGCCAAAACAAATAAATCTTAAAAAAAAATTAAGCAAAACAACAACTAAAAAAACTAAAAAAAAAAAAATGCAAACCAGCAAGTTTCTCTTTGGTTGACACAGTTAATCTCATCAGGGCCCTACTAATATGTCTGGGAAAGCAGTGGGAGATGGTTCAAGTACTTAGGCCCCTGCACACACGTGCAGACCCTGAAGAAGCTCCTGACTCCTGGCTTCCAATTGGCCCAGCCTTGGCCATTGTGGTCATCTGGGAAGTGAACCAGCGGATGGAAGATCTCTCTCTGTCTCTCTCTATTTATCTCTGCGGCTGCCTCTCAAATAAATAAATAAATAAATCTTTTTAAAAAATATCAGCAGAAGAAGAAAAGTCTGAGAGGCCTGGTTGTTAAGTGTTTTGCTGGAATTCATTATGTATAATACTCGGGCAGCAGAAACACAGAGTGAAACTTTTTTAAAATATTAACCTCTGTATAATCTTTTTTTTTTCTTTTAAGATTTATTTAATTGAAAGGTAGAGAGAGGGAAACTACATTAGTAGGGAGCTAGATAGAAAGTGGACCAACCAGGACACAAACCAGTGCCCTTATGGGATGCTGGTATTGCAGGTGGCAGCTTAACCTGCTGTGCCACAACACTGACCCTGCAGAGTGAAACATTGACTATAATATGAAATTAGTTCCACTGGTTCAACCAATAACATTGAAATCAAGTATTGTTTTTCCCAAATTGTTTATCCAACAAAAGTAATTATAAACATGTTTATGAACTTGCTAAATGAAAACCAATCTTCACAATTTTCTGTATAATTATTAAACCAGAGCAAATGTGGCAAATAAATATTTTATCCACATTTATTGCTTCCTTTAGTTCAAGTGCCCGTTTAGTAACATTGGCGCTTGTTTTGGAACAGTGGTTTCCAAACTTTCTGTAAACTGGAATCACAGGGCTTCAAACAACCCCTGACATTATGATTTGATTGGTACAGGCCACAGCCTGGGCATCAGTAGTTCCAAAAGCTCTCAAAATGATTCTAACATGCAGCAGTTTGGAGACCATACTACGTAGCCTTGGTTCTAACTCTGGCTACAAATTCGAACAAGCTAGTACCTTGAAAATCATATGAGATGCCTGGACATGATTTCAAAAGGAATTCAGTCAGAACTTCTGAGGGTAAGCTTGGACATTAGTGTGTTTTAGGTATCCCTAAGTGATGCGAATACGCAGCTAGGGGATAGGATTATAATTACAGAATACCACCAGGGCAACTTTTATCTCCTCCTAAATACCTGAACACAAATACCATAAGGTTTGGTTTCCAAAAAACTAGTTTAAAACTTGCAAAATCTCAAGTACTTTTAGCAGAGTAGTGAGAGTTCGGATGTAACTCACCTTAATTGGTTTAGATGCTCCTAGAAAAAGAAACTTAACTATGTTCAAGTTCACACAAGATTGATTCCAAGGAGCATCTCTGTTGACAGCCCCTAGAATCACTGTTTGCCAGGCACCTTATATATTTTGCTTAGTTCTTCCAGAAACTGATGAGTATACATATTAGAACTCATGAGGAAAATAGAACTCATGTTCTATTTGGTAAATGACTTAGCTGCCTGAAGTCACACAGGGACTAAAGTCTAGAATTCGTCCCAGTTTTGTTCATCCTCAATGTCTATGCTCTTAGGTGATGGACACATTAAAGTATCCACTATTGTATGCAGACCAGGCACAGACATAATCTGAAACTGTGTTCTAATTTAATAAACATACACCATGCTAAGAAATAAGAAGAAGAAATATACAAGTACACATGAAAGAGACAGTCTCTACCATGAAGGAGCTTATAATTTACTAAAGGAGACAAAAGCAAATAAACAAAATTATAAAGTAAACCTTTCCTTGCCTAATCACTGGGCTGGCATAGTGTCTTCAAGAGCAGGTTTATTCTTTCTTGCAACTGTGCTCGTCTCAAAGTCACATGTGCTACAGCTACCAATAAACAGGTCTACTCTTACCTTATGCTTTCAGTGTTCAAATGCTTGCCTAGAAAAATAGTAAGTTTTACTCTCTGTTGATTTAATGAAAACATAAGAATAATCATAATTAGCCTAGAATAAACTCATTGAATAATTGAGGAGTCAGGCCATGAAGAGATAATTTGGGCCATTTCTTGAAATCACAGACTGCGAGAATGCATGGACTTTGGGTCATCTGATTCCTGGGTCATGAATCTGTTTTCAGAACCTTCTGAACATGCCTCTTCCTTAACTGCAGTTTTCTGGAAGAAGTTGGAGTTTGATAAGCTATTCAAGTGCCTGTTACAAGGAATCACTAAACAAAAGCAATCCTCAATAAACGTTCATTTTCTAAATTCCTTAGTGATGCCAATAGTTCAGTACAATTCCCTGCAGCCACATTTTAGAAAAATATTAAATGCTTAATCTCCTTTTGATTCATATGGTAATTCTGAAGAATAAAATATTTAATTTCACATGTAGTAAATACCAACAATCATTTTCATAATTTCAGAGAATAGCAGTGTAATCTGGAAGGTGTTTGGGATACCTTTGGTAGTTTATAATAAATCATCCATTTCAAAAGCGAATGAGGGCCGGCGCTGCGGCTCACTAGGATAATCCTCTGCCTGCAGCGCTGGCACCCAGGGTTCCAGTCGCGGTCTGGGTGCCAGATTCTGTCCTGGTTGCTCCTCTTCCAGTCCAGCTCTCTGCTGTGGCCAGGGAGTGCAGTGGAGGATGGCTTAACTGCTTGGGCTCCTGCACCCACATGGGAGACCAGGAGAAGCACCTGGCTCCTGGCTTCAGATCAGTGTGGTGCACCGGCCACAGCGCGCCAGCCACAGCACGCCAGCCAGAGTGGTCTTTGGGGGTGAACCAATGGAAAAAAAAGGAAGACTTTTCTCTCTGTCTCTCTCACTGTCCACTCTGCCTGTCCAAAAAAAAAAAAAAAAAAAAAAAAGTGAATGAAAGGGGGCTGGCACTGTGGTGCAGCTGGTAAAGCCACCACCTGCAGTGCTGGCGTCCCATGTGGGCACCGGTTCGTGTCCCGGCTGCTCCACTTCCAATCCAACTCTCTGCTGTGGCCTAGGAAAGCAGTAGAAGATGGCCCAAGTCCTTGGGCCCCTGCACCCATGTGGGAGACACAGAAGAAGCTCCTGGCTCTTGGCTTTGGGTCTGCATAGCTTCCGGCTATTGCAGCCATCTGGGGAGTAAACCAGTGGATGGACCACGTCTCTTTCTCTGCCTCTGACTCTGTAACTCTTTCAAATGAATAAATAAATAAATCTTTAAAAAAAAAAAGTGAATGAAAGGAGAATAGCCTTCAGTGGAGGCCAGGACCCTCCAACTATAAATTAGGCTTTGATATCAGAAAACTTAATCATATGTGATCTGAGCCATTTATGTCTTTAGAATTTCTTTTTTTTTTTTCTTTTTTTTCTTTTTTTTTTTTTTTTTTTTTGACAGGCAGAGTGGACAGTGAGAGAGAGAGACAGAGAGAAAGGTCTTCCTTTGCCGTTGGTTCACCCTCCAATGGCCACCGCGGCCGGCGCGCTGCAGCCGGCGCACCGCGCTGATCCGATGGCAAGAGCCAGGAGCCAGGTGCTTTTCCTGGTCTCCCATGGGGTGCAGGACCCAAGCACTTGGGCCATCCTCCACTGCACTCCCTGGCCACAGCAGAGAGCTGGCCTGGAAGAGTGGCAACCGGGACAGAATCCGGCGCCCCGACCGGGACTAGAACCCGGTGTGCCGGCGCCGCTAGGCGGAGGATTAGCCTAGTGAGCCGCAGCGCCGGCCGTCTTTAGAATTTCACTTCAACTTTCTGATTCTGTTTCATCAACAGTCAAATGGACACAGTAATGCCAGCATCTGTATGAGAAAATGAGATATACATGGATGTGCCCAGTATACTTAATCACCCTTTAGAAAAAGAATTGTATATAAAATCCACAAACTGACTTGGGGTGGAAGCGAAACCCAATTATGATTAAGAATGTAAGTAAGTGTTTCTTCTTCATTTTTTTTTTTTTTTTTTAACAATGAAGCCTGAGTCATCTGGAGATGGAGTGGAAGCAGCAGAACAGTCTCAGTGGTGGAGAGGGGCATGTCTGGGCTGGAAAAGGCAGGTGAGTAGGCCTGAGTAGGGAGCGCTGGAGAAGCCTCTGGGCCCTGTCTGGCCAGGGCTGACTGCTCAGAGATGGATGGGGAAGCTCAAGGAGATCATCACTTGAGTAAGTCTAAGTACAAGGCCACATGGTTGGAGCAAACTAAAGTGATCATGCCCCTTTCAGGGACCTGAGAGTGAGACAATCAAGGTGAAGGGCAAGGCAGTTTTATGGCATAATTGTGGCTTAGAGATTCAAAGTGAAACAGCATTTCAGACTCAAGCAGTTGTATAGTCATGGACCAGCTGGTTAAAACCCAAGGGCCAGATTTTATTTTAATTTAATGAATTAAACTCAACAAGAGGACAGAGACCATGTACCCATAAGAGCCCTGTAATATTGGAGTCTGGTAAGCCAGAGCCAAGAATAACTAAGGATGACAACAACAATAATTTTTTTGTTGTTGTTTAAACAAGAACATGTAAGAAATGTCCTTGCTGATATAAACGAATGAAAAACAGACCTAATTCCCTTTTCTTGTGCCCTCCCTATCATGAAAAAACAATTAAATTGAAGGGCAAATTAAAGTTTGTGAGAGTTAGTTGAAAACTCAGATAAATGAGGATCTTGTAAGAAAGCAATCTAACTCTCTAAAACTTATCTTCTGTTGCCTAGAATATTTACATCCCAGCAAAGAAAGTTTACTTTCAGATAGAGTGGGAGATAAACACTGAAAGACTGGAGATGGACAAGCGGAATTCTAGTCTTCAATAAAGAAGCTGATTTCTGAAACCAAGATGAGATTTTTCACAGATACCGAGCAAAACTAGTAAGCCTAATTAATAAAGTAACATTGGGTACTTAGAAAAGGAAGAAGCAATTTAGCAGACTTTAATGGGAACTCACTAAGTAGTCATTTCCTTTTTCTGACAATGTTGCTGTACCAGTAAATCAAAGATACCTAACAGACAAAGCACATCTGCTATGTGTTTGTGGCTGCCTCAGGGAGGAAAGGGTCACTCTTAATTCCTCAGCTGGGGTGAGGAGTGTGTGTGTGTCTTTTTCTAATTCCTACAAAGGTGCCATGCACCCATGCACTGCAGCTGCTGTCCTGGGACAAGGGAAGAAAATATAACTAGGAAACAAACATATGGGACCTTAACTGATAAGAATATTTGTCAACAGCATGTGAATTCAGTGTCGGTTGGCAGTGGGAAGCGCCTAAGAATGAGAAGTTAAATGATGACATGACATCAGACCAGATTTGCAGAGGATATAAAATTGGGAGCTAGAATGATTTAACTGCATCAATAATACCTGACCTGTCAACAAGTTAAAAAGAAGAGGACTAATTCAATGCAACAAAATACAATAGAATTATGTGTTAAGTGATGAACACAAACTGCATTGGGTGTAACTTGGGAAGCTGTGTCATAGCAGCAGTTATGGAAAAAACTAACATTTTAGAGCTTTAGTGCGTGGTAATATGGGAGTCAATGCAGTGATATTGCTGCTGTAAAAGCTCTGACAGTACACCTAAGGAAATTTAGTAATTAGAGCAATGCTATTCAACTTCGTTTAACTTTGTTATTTGGATGAAACCCCGAGTTCAGTGCTTGAGATCAGGTTGTGAGGGTAACCCTGGCAACATAAATCACTTCCCAAGAGCTTTCAGACTGGGTCAGGAAAAGCTGATGGAGGTAGTATGTCCCCCTGGAAAACTTAAGCAATTTCCTGTTAAATCAAGGCTAGATGTATCTTGTAGACTCCAGAGGACAGAATTGCAGGTCTGCTGACACCTACTGTAACCAGAGACCGAGACAGATTTTCAGATAAATCAAAGGCAAAATTGGAGGGTGAAGGTGAGTAAATGTCAGTAGGTAGTGCCTCCTTTTAACATTTCTCAGTTCTGACTGTATATCGCGAGCACCTGAAAAGAGAAAAGTGCTGAGCTGGTGCTTAGACTCCAACCCAAGAGATTCTGATTTATTGGTCTGGTGTGGGACACCCCCCTCCCAAACCCCAGGCCCCAGTAAAAAAAATTTATGAAAACTTCCCTGCTAACTCTAAGGTTTTTGGCTGGAGAATCATTGAACCAGAAGACTATGTGTTAGGAGGTTAAACAAATTAAACCAGATGATTTTTTTCTGAAATCTCTCCCAAATTTGAAAAGACAAATGAAATTCACACGTAAGATTACATCCTACAGTTAGAGACTTTCACAATTTAATCCTAACAATTTTTTTATGAGCCAAATTTTTATTTGTTCATTTCTTGCATTTGAAGTATTCTTCGATGACATCTTTGGCTTGAGATTCTTTGCCACAGTCCTTAACCACTACACAACTTCAACCAACCACGTTGTGGGGCTTACCCTCTGGGTCAGTTTCACATAGGCCTACCCATTCCCCAAGTTTCTTGTTGTCATCAACCTTAATGAGGTTGATCTGGTGCTCAACACAAAGGGCCTCCACCAGCTTGACATACATAGGCTCATCACAGTTAGATGCAAGGACACAAAGATGGGCTTGGCGCTTGTCTAAGGATTCGGCAGCTTCACGAATTCCACGTGCTAGGCCATCGTGGATGAGGGTGGTCTTCAGCACCTCTTGTGGAGCAGTATTAATGTCCATTACACCTCCAGCAGCAATGCCGTCCTCGGCCACGTTGGTGGGTTTACTGGTGAAGCCAAATCTTGAACGAACCCGGGTCTCCGCTTCCCCGCGGGAAAGAACAGTCCTAACAACTGAATTGAGGCAATTCTCAGCGCGGTGCCTGGCATGTGATAAACTCTAAGTTAGTATTAGATTTTTTTTATTGTATTCTCTTTATAATTGTTCAGTGGCGGCACTATATCTCCACACAACAGATGAGAAAACTGCCATTGAGGTAGTTCTCCAAGGCCACAGTCATCAACTGAAAAGTACAAATTTAAACTAATTATAAGGTCCCGGAGCCTCTTCTCTCCTCCACAGCCCACATCTACAAACATAGGCATGTTTATGCAAATCAGTGGTTTAACCTGGGTGAATACTAAAAATGCTTAGCAATACTATTTGCTCATGACTTCTTAGGGAGCATCTCTCTTAAGCGCAATTTCTGAGAAACAGTTAAGTGTAAAAGTAGACATTGACATTTTTTCTTGATGTGGCCAGATGGAAGCTCCTGTGTGTGTCTTCTGAGCCTCCAAGGCAGGACGTGGGTGAGCGTTCAGAACTCAAAGCAATCACTGCTCCCAGGAAAACATCTCCCACTCTCCTGGATGAGCAAGTAGCCTTCCGCATCTAAGGCATCTACACAGCCTAGCTCCGGTAGGTGATTCACTTGCTGACAGCCAGGGTGAGGAAATCAGCCCCATGGTTAAGGCAGGGCTCACAGCTCCTGGGACCCGCTTGGACCTGGCTGAGCCTGTATGCATTTGCTGCTCTTAACAGGACAGGGGGAAATTCTCCTTGCTGGATGAGGGAGATCTCGAGATAAGGTAAATGAAATCTCCTCTTGTAAGCTGCATACATCAAAAGCTCTTCTCCATACCCTTTGCCTTTTGTGATTACAACCTGCTCAGTCTTCAGAGTTCGGTGCTTTTGGATGTAGGGCATTTTCTTGGTACAGCCAGTGACTTCCGAGTTGACTTTCCCTTCTTCTCTTTGAAAAAAGAGTAAAACCGAAGGCGGGAGGAAAGGGGGAGTAACTATTTTGGAGAGGACGGAGGGGAGTTGGCGCCATCCTCGCGGGATCGTTCTCCTCGCTTTCCTGTCTCAGGGCTATAGGGAAGCAGCGACTCCTCCCCGTGGGCTTCCCAAGTTATCTTTCCTTTGGGTGCGATTCCAGAGAGGAGCTCGAAGCGGATGGGTTCTAAGAAGCCTGACCAAATTAGAGGCAAAGGGGCCGAGCAGGGTAGGGGTGCGTGGAGTCTGGCCCGAGCGGCGGGGAAGGCGAGTGCAGCGGCCCTGGAGAGGAAGGCGATGTAGAAAGCTGGGCGGGCCGGAGGTCGGGGTTCGGCCTGGGAAGGGGTCCGCGTTTCCCCCTCCCAATCCTCGCCTCCCCCGGCTCGGTGACGTTGCGGTTTCCGCCTCTCGGCTGTGGAGCCCCAGCGCCCGCCGGGTCCCGCCCCGTGCGCCCATACCCCACCCGCCCGCGCCGGCCCGGCCCGCAGAAGCGCTGCCCGAAGCTGCAGCGGCGCATCCCGGGGCGCGGCGCCCACTTGGCACCCATGGCGCGGCGGGCGCGCTGAGGGCTCGGCTCCGAGGGTGCCGGGAGCCCGGGCGCCCGGGAGTGAGCGGAGCTAGGAAGGGCCTCTGGAGCCAGGGCCGAGGCCGGGGAGGCGACGCCGGAGAGGACGGAGCCGCGGCGGGGAGCGGTAAGCCGAGGGGCACGTGAGGGGAGGCCAGGGACGCGCGGCGCAACTTTCTCCCCGAGACTCAGGCGGGTCGCCTGCGAGGCTGGCCCGGCGCGGGCGGGAGGCGGAGAGCCACGTCTCCGGCGGGGCGCCCAGAGCCGAGAGCTACGCGCCCCGGCCTGGCTCGGCTGGGCTCCCGGAGGGTTCCTCGGGCGTGAAGCTCGAGTTGCGTGCTTCCCTGGTGGCGGGGCAGCCTCGGCGACAGCTCTTAGTTCCTTCTCGTCCCTAGAACGCCAGCCCTGAGCCTTGCGCACAGAAGAGCCCAGAGATCGCTTTCGGCGCGTCGGGTCTGCCTGGCCCCGTTGGGATTTCTCGCACGGCCCGGGCGACGTAGGCTTCCTTGTGCCGGGTTGGGTGGCACAGCCTTGCGTCCTCCTTTCCCCGTGTACCCCACCATTTGGAGGTAGTGGAGTCGAGTGTGGCGATCCTAGCGCTGGCAGCCGGGCTTTGCGGGTGAGGACGCCGGGGAAGCACGCCCGAGCCTCCCCGGAGGCTGGATTCCATCGCTCCTTGGTAAACCCCAGCCCCAAGGCAGCCGGGTTGGGGCGGAGGTCTTGACTCACAGGCCGGGAAGCCCTGTAAGCGATGCTACATGTGCTCAAGAACTATCTGTCGCAGATGCAATCTGAGCTGCGTGTGTGACCTGAGAGCTTTTCCGTTTTCGTCTCTCGTTTAAGGCGGCTGAGGCCAGTTGGCATTAAGATCGAATCCGAATCCATTGCTTGAAAGCATTAGGTGACCTTATTTACCTGGAATTCTTTAGGTCAGAAGATGACGCGTTTACCTTTTAGGGATCTTCATGCAATGCAATTACTTTAAAACGTTTTTTCGTTAGTCATAGTTTAATGTTACATTTAACTTCAGGATGGGTCTTCACATTTGTTTCTCTATTTTTCACATTGTAGAGTTTAACTTTTTAAAAATTCCCTTTTCTTAAGTTTTTGAAAAAGTTCTCAATAGTCCATCTCCATGAAATAAAATACTGATAAGCCATGCTTTATAAACTCTTCAAATCTAAATGGGATAACACAAATCACGTGCAAGGAAGGAATAAAAGGTAGGATTGCCTGAGTGTTTGTTTCATGCATTACTTTTTTGTTTTAAGCTCACCATAGGGATGTAAGTCAGTTTATGAAGTGTGTAGGTAAGATCTCTTTTAGTAAAAATGGGGGAAGAGACTGAATTTGATGCCTCTGTTACCTAGTGACCTCTCTACGTGGGGTTAGCCAAAAGTGCAAGGCAGTGCTGGTTACCTACAGCTTTAGCTCCTACAACTGAACTGTAGAAAGGAAGAAAGCATAAACACAGAGCTCCTGAGAGTTTGCACATGGAGAGTTAGTTTTCATCGACTATGATGTCAGTATCAGTTTCATCAAGTTTTAGTTAAATAAAAGACAGTGGCCTACAAAAATACATTTTGACATTCAGGTTAAAAAATTATAGAAAGGTTCCCAAAAGGGAATTCTCAAAATGACGAGAACAACAACAAAAACAGAAGCAATCCTGTGCTTTGACAAAGAAGGAAACTTGAACAGAACACTGTATAGGCCTTTACCATGATGTTCCTTGGAAGAGGCTGTTGAAATTTCCCTGTTTGAGGTTTGTGGCAGGGTGGAGAAAGTACCGAGTGGGCAGTCAACTAGGTTTGCTAGGTGAGCTCAGGACCATTGTGATACTGGTGCATGCTTCTACTTTCGTATTTATGAAATTAGTTCACAAATTTAATGCTAATACAGTTCATTGCTATGTGATCTGTGATCTTTCCAATCCAGTAACTACCTGTACTGTCCTGAGACTACCTGGTTACTATCTAGGAGGTGAAGTTTTTAACTTTATAGGTGTTTCCCAGTATCTTATTATAAAAATCTTTTTATTATCTTTGAGAAAGTGCTTTAAGATTACAGATGAAGATGCATTCTACAATTAAATCATTAAAACATTTTAAATTTAGACATTTCTTCATGTTACTTATGATAAAATATTTTGGTATTTGTTTCTGTTTGCAACTGATCATGCTATGTTGCATGAATGAAAGGACATGATTGTTACTCAGTAATATGATTTCATTAAATAATTGGAAAGGAAAAATGGTAGATAAAATATTTACATTTGGACTTTAGTATATTGCTAATATATTTCCAAAAGGGAAAAGAAACCAGCAAAAGACTAGCATTTTGCAGCATGTATTAGTATTACTTATTAGTGTTTTGAATACTAAATATAGTAAATAGTCTTGTCCTTTTCACCACTGTCACTGCTCCCACCCCAAATACAATTACATTTTCCTGGGATAAGTTTGACAGACCTTTGAGGAGAAGCAGAACCTGTAGTGGAAGCAGTGTCATAGTGGATCCCATTAGTCCGTGTCCTGAGAGGGTCTGGATCTTTGTTATTCTGAAGGAGTGGGTAAGACCTTCAAGCAGTTTTGGTGACCTGTAACTCTACTGAAAGGATGTGTCTGAGCAGAGTACAGGTCAACTCTTATTACTGTATTAAGAGCCTTAAGGTTTTCTCAGCTTGCGATTACGTTATCTTCCTCCATAGTGATTTGTAGAATAAGATTCTTGCTGGGTCAACAAATGACCAATAGATGTGTTGACGACAAAGTCAAAGTATTTAGATTTTGAGTTGGTGCCCAACATGGGAATGAGGAAGTGTAAAAGTCTGGAGTACTGGGACCAGCACTGTGGCCTAGCAGGTTAAGTTGCAGTCCATCCCATATGGGCACTGGTTCAATTCCCAGCTGCTCCATTTCCATCCAGCTCCCTGCTAATATGCCTGGGAAAGCAGCATTTTCTTTTATATCCCTAAAATGCTGATTGTAAGAGACTTGTCCATTTTATGAGTGATTAAGAACATAGGTATGAAATTAACCTAAATTTCACATTTGATTGTCTCTCCTATGTGATACCAAATTCCTATTAGTAAAGACTCTGAAATTTCATTTGCCTAAAGATCTATATCATTATCCTTTTATTACTCACTACCCCCATGATTTGTCAGCTTCCTAGAATGCTTACTGCTTCCCCGGCTTCTGTCTCTGGCTAGTTACAGGTCCTGTTTCTGCAGCCCCTTCCTCTTCCGCCGCTCTACATCTCTGCTTTGGAAGAATTCTGTGGTGGGGCCATGTCTAATTCCTGCAGAGCCCCAGGCTGTCTGTGGGGTTCTCCTGGGCTGGTTTCACGTCTCTTACCTGAGTGCTTTACCAGTTGCATTGCTTACCCCTGCTTCAGGTAGGCAAGCTGTAGCCTGTTCAGAGTGTGGATTTCCAGCCCCTCTTTCAGATGTCCCAAAGAATGTAAACCTGTGGTAGGAAAAGTGTTCAGAGAGCCTGTTAGAGATCACAGTGAGGAAAGGGAATAATTTCAGTTTAGATAGAGAGGAAACGATTTTTGAGGCCATCTGTTTATTTCTTGGATGTAATAGTTATTCAGTCCTTAATTCAGAATAGCACAATGAGTTTTAACATGCATTAAAATTATCGCTGGGTTTTTTTTTCTTCTTTGTGTCCATTCTCTTTGACTGTTTTGTAAGCAGGATATTAATTAATGATCTCAACACATATTGGTAAGCAATTCTGAAAGAACAGAATTGACTTTTTTAGTAATATGAAAGTACTTCTGCTTGTGAAAAAATGAAATTAAGTTTATTTTCATGCAAAAATTTGAATAATGCAACATTTCCCCACAGACTTTTTGAAGACCCTTCTGTAGGTGGATTTCAATTTTTTTTCTGTAAAGCAAATTTATCTTTTAATTCTATTTTCCACAAATTTTTTGAAGTACTGTATGTAGAAGCTGTAAAAAAATTCTAGTTGTAAGGGTTATTTGCTTTGGCAATTTATGTTTTGGATTAGTTAAAACCATTAAGTAAATGCAGTCTTGTTACAAAGAATATAACAGGAATGTAGTTAGGTTACCATTATGTACATATGACATATGCATTGTGGTTTATTTGTGTTCATCTGCTTTGTCCTCCATGGGGTCAGAATGAGTTTGCAACTGAATGTATGTGTCTGCATGCCAAAAATCCCCACCTTTTTGAGTAAAATTAAAATTGAGGAGGCCGGCGCCACGGCTCACTAGGCTAATCCTCCGCCTTGCAGCGCCGGCACACCGGGTTCTAGTCCAGGTCGGGGCGCCGGATTCTGTCCCGGTTGCCCCTCTTCCAGGCCAGCTCTCTGCTGTGGCCCGGGAGTGCAGTGGAGGATGGCCCAAGTCCTTGGGCCCTGCACCCCATGGGAGACCAGGAGAAGCACCTGGCTCCTGCCATCAGATCAGCGCAGTGCACTGGCCGGGGCGGCCATTGGAGGGTGAACCAACGGCAAAAGGAAGACCTTTCTCTCTGTCTCTCTCTCTCTCACTGTCCACTCTGCCTGTTAAAAAAAAAAAAAAAAAATTGAGAGCTAACAGTGCCTTCCTTCTCCTCAACCTAGTGTAAAAGAAAGCAGGATTATAATAGTAAAAATCCTAGGTGTGTTTAAATGAACATTTATGTTATTTTAGTAGAAAATGACTAGGTCCATAGTCAGTTTAAAAAGCTGTCCTTTAAATCTTTTCATTTGAAATATTAATTGCACATACAGATGCCATAGAATTGTAAACTTCTATGTGTTGATTAAATCATAACTTTTGCATTTTTCTTGTGTATAACACACTTAGCTACTAAGCAGTAGGCATTTAGTGCATTTGGAAGCTATCCCACAACAAAGTTGAGTCAGCATTTCATAACTGTTAAAATGAATTTGTAAAGGAAATGGGCTCACCAAGTTGTGGGTCTATAATATTTTTATTGATGAAATACACAGGCAAATACTGACTTTATTGTTGCTGTCAAATGGCTCATGCAAGAAAAATGAGGATGTTTGTTAGCAATTCCTGAAGTAGGACTTAGCAACATTAGTGTTGCCTACATAAATTTTGGTGTAAAATGTAGTAATCGGCATATAATGTCATGAATTCAACATGAATTTCTCATTTAAAGTATTAACTGGAAATGGATGTCTTTTAGATTGAAATATTGAAAGAGTTGTAGTTGCATTTCTCTTTTTTTTTTTCAGATTTATTTTTTATTTGAAAGAGCTACAGAGAGAGAGGGAGAGACAGAGAGAGGTCTTCCCTCTGTTAGTTCACCTCCAAGATGGTCATAGTGGCCAGGGGTTGGCCAGCATGAAGCCAGGAACTTCATTGCGGTCTGAGTGCAGGGGCTCAAACACTTGAGTCATCTTCTGCTGTATTTCCCAGGCCATTAGCAGGGAGCAGGATGGAAAGTGGAGCAGCCAGGAATCGAACCAGCACGCGAGTGGGATGCCAGCGTCGCAGGTGGCAGCTTAACCCTCTGAGCCACAACGCTGGCCCCTGTTGTTGCATTTCTAAGTTACTTACATCCAGAAAGTTGCATCAGTGACAGGAAATTCAAGAACTGCATGATAAAAATCACTAAGTAGTTTAAAGATGTTTCACGCCTTGGTGCACTCCACGTCCTGTCACGCAGAGCAGTAAAGACTGCAGCTGCCTACCTCCTAGACAGTCCTGACAGGACTTTTCTTGAGGCCCTGCAAATTTTGTTGTTTGTAAATAACTGAGGACAGGCTACAGGTGATGGATTTCTAGAATTTCACAAATTCTGGGAAAAACCTTTTCTTGGGACCTTTACAGTCTAATGATATAATTTTGGGAGCTATGAATGGGGCAGGCTGACCAGGTCCGTGGATAATCAGGCAGGAGCCAGCTGGATTTTAGAATCACCTGCAGTGTTTACAGTTCTCCCAAGTGGGGGTGGGCCTGGCAGGAAGGAAAAAGTAGCCTGAAAGAGAATGTTGAACAGCTGTTTTCCATCTTCCCTGAAGAGAAAGAAGGGGAAATGGACTTAAAGCCAGCATCAAGAGGGATTTATGCTAAAGACAGGGAAGTTTTTCTGATTTCTGAAGGACACTTTTGAATTCTTTTCTGTTTATAAAGATTTAAATGAGGGTCTTAAAGAGATGTTAAGAATTTGTCTCTGGGACTCTAATTTTCTGACTTAACGCTTATCTGAATTTGAAAATCTTAGAAATTAAAAAATAATTTAATATTCCTATGTGGAAGAAATGATCAGTTTCAGTGATTTGAATACAAGGTACCTTTACAGTTTCTACATAGTCCTTTTTATTACAAAATATTTATTGATAGGTTAACTGTTCATCACATATGCAGTTCCTTCAGCGTTTCCATTCAGGTCAGTGTGAACAAAACTCCCATCTTCAAGCTGAATGCTTTCTCCTCCAACTTTTCTCCACATTTTTTGAATGTTTTTGTAACCATTTAATGTCGGAGATTACATATATTCAAATACATAACATGAATTGATATATGTATAACATGTATGTGAAATGTGATAATATATGTGATTGCCTCAGTCAAAATAAACATCATCACTTCTGCTCTACCTTAGATCCCATCTGTATTTCCATATTTTAGAAAAATCTGTGAAAAATAATCTTATAACCAGTCGGTGGTATTCCATTTAGACTTTCATTTATGTCTTAACCCTTCTCTGCCCTATTTTCTATGGTAGAACCAGACTGACAGCAGGAGGGAAAGGGTCTCAGTGATGACATGACCATATGTGTGGGGCATCCATCAGTCATGTGGTTAGGTCACCCATATCAGAAAGCACCTAGAAACATCTCTCATATACCAACCTTCTCATATTAGTGTTTGTGGTTAGCAGTTATGATAGTAATAATGATGATGATGGTGGTGGTATTTATAGAAACAATGTGAACTTTGTTTCATTTTCTTTAGGAAGATAGACTCTAAGAAAATTGGTCCCATGGATTTAGGCCAGTGGTTTTATTTTTTTCTCAGTGTTAAATCAGGCAGTAGTTCAGAAGTAATATCTTAAAAGCAGGCTTGACACAGGAAAAGGTATTGGAAAATGCATCCTGAACTGACAGTCAGTGGCTTGGGATATGGTAAGAAATGCAGATCACTAAAGTCAGTGTCTTGAGAAGTTAGAAATCAGTGTTTCTTATTTTTTTAAAAAAGATTTATTTTATTTATTTGAAAGAGTTATAGAGAGAGGTAGAGACAGAAAGAGAAGTCTTCCATCCGCTGGTTCACTCCCCAGATGGCCTAAACAGCTGGATCTGTGCCAATCCAAAGCCAGGAGCCAGGAGCCTCCTCCGGGTCTTCCACATGGGTGCAGAGGCCCAAGGACTTGGCCATCTTCTGCTGCTTTCCCAGGCCATAGCAGAGAGCTGGGTTGGAAGAGGAGCAGCCGGGACTAGAACTGGTGCCCATATGGGATGCCGGCGCATCAGGCCAGAGCTTTAACCCGCTGCACCACAGCACCGGCTCCAGAATTAAGTGTTTCAACTTAGTTTTATAGCCTGAAGTTTTAAAGTAGTTTTGAAATGTTTTTCACAATTACCCTTCCTAAAGGAAACTGATTTGTGGAAGCACTGGAAACCTGCAACATCATCTTAGGTACAGTGTCTTTACCTGACCTCTTTAGTTGTGAGATTATTCTTGGGCTTTTCTTCATTTACTTTAAATCTTCTATATGTTAGAGCCTCTTGGAACTAATTAGAACCCAAGAGAAATAGGGAGCAAAATAAAAGTTAATCTGTTGCTTTTTATCCCTTCTTAAACACTAGCATGAAATAGAAAGATCTATTTTGTTTTCCTAAAGAAACAAATATTGTTCTGGTCATTTTCATTCTATTACCCAAATGTTGTATTAGGGTCCTGTCATTTTCTTTTTTTTTGTTTTTTCTTTTTTTATTTTTTGACAGGCAGAGTGGACAGTGAGAGAGAGAGACAGAGAGAACGGTCTTCCTTTGCCATTGGTTCACCCTCCAATGGCTGCCGCGGCCGGCGTGCTGCGGCCGGTGCACTGCGCTGATCCGATGGCAGGAGCCAGGTGCTTCTCCTGGTCTCCCATGGGGTGCAGTGCCCAAGCACTTGTGCCATCCTCCACTGCACTCCCTGGCCACAGCAGAGAGCTGGACTGGAAGAGGGGCAACCGGGGAAGAATCTGGCGCCAACCAGGACAGAATCCGGCGCCCCGACTGGGACTAGAACCCCGTGTGCCGGCGCTGCAAGGCGGAGGATTAGCTAGTGAGCCGTGGCGCCGGCCAGGGTCCTGTCATTTTCACCGTGAAAATTTTTAGGCTTAGTATGGCTTACTAAGAATTGTTCTTTATGAAATGCAAATTAACAAATGCTATTTGAGTATCTACTATGAGATTTTTTTTCATTAAAGATTTATTTATTTATTTGAAAGGGAGAGTTACAGAGAGGCAGACGGGGAGGGGAAGGAAGGTCGAGATCGTCCATCCACTGATTTACTCCCTAGATGGCACGAATAGCCAAGACTGGGCCAGGCCAAAACCAGGAGCCAGGAGCTTCATCCAGGTCTCCCACGTGGGTAGCAAGGGCCCAAACACTTGGGCCATCTGCTGCTGCTATTCCCAGGCCATTGGCAGGGAGATGGATCAGAAGTGGAGCAGCTGGGACATGAACCAGCATCCCATATGGTATTACAGCGTTACCCCCTATACCATAACGCCACACTGCTGGCCCCCCCCACAAAGTGTTTGAAGGACTGTGTTGCATGTAGTCAGTGGTGCTTGACACTACAGGAAATAGACAACTAAGACCTTGCCTTGTAACAGCTTGTACCTGAGTAGGAGAGATCTGCTTCATGTCCCTTCTGGATCCAGAGAGGGTAAAGCAATAAAAATGAGACAGGAGGTGAATATGTATCTTCAAGTAACTCAGTGTGCATATAATTAACACTAACTATACCATGTAGTAGAAACAGTTGTAAATATTCTCACTGACCCTTCTTTAAGGCGCAGTTCACATTCTGCCTCCTCAATGCATTCTTCCTTCTTCATCACAGCCAAAAATGCTAATTCTCTTATGCACATTGCAATGCACTTTGTCATTATGATGCAAACGTACTACCTTTTATTTCAGTGATTTGTGTATTTTATGTATTTCATTATCTTGAAAGATGATATAAGCACCTTCAAGGCTGACACCATCCCTGAATTCTCACAAAACATTGAGCAATGGATGGATGGGTTCGTGGGGAAGACTACCTATGAATGGGTTGCCAGGGAAGGCTTCATTAAAGAGCATGTATTTTTTGAACGAGAAAAGTACCTTGTTGTGTATGCTGCCAATAGAGAGGAAACCCTGTGAAAGAGAGTGTATTGGGAATAAAGAGCAAAATTAAGCAAAGAGGTGTTGGTAAGTCTGAAGGGAGGAAAGGTGGGGCAGAGCTACATTGTGGAAGCTTTTGGATGAAAGGCTTGTTCAGTTTGCTGAGGTAAGCAAGCTTTTAGGTCAGGAAGTGATATGGTGCTGGTGACTAATTTGTGAAAAGCTGTATGTAAAAGATGGCTACTGTAAAGATAGTAACTTCATAGTTATTTTTGGTTAGACTGCCTGGATTTGTATCTTGGCCCTTTTACTTTCTGTGTGACTTTGGGTGAATGACATAATTGATCTCACTTATTCTGAGTGTTAAAAAGTGATTGATTGTATTAATAGCTCTGGGACTGTGGTAAGGATTACGTGAGTTAATCTGTGAAATATGTAACTTTTTGTATTGCTAAGCACTTATATATATTATTTATTGGTGAATACATGATGAGTACTACAATGCCTACTTTAAAAATGAGAATATAGAGCCAGCACTCTGTATTCATTAGCTAGGACAGCCATAAGAAAGTACAATGAACTGGGTAACTTATGTAAAGATATTTACTGTCATGTTTGGAGATACCTCAGAAATCTGAATATAGCTCTTCCATACGACCCAGCCATCCTACTCCTTGGAATTTACCCAAGGGAAATGAAATAAAAGAGCTATCTGCACCTCAGTGTGTATTGCAGCTCAATTCACAATAGCTAAGACCTGGAATCAACCTAAATGCCCATCAATGGAAGACTGGATAAAGAAATTATGGAATATGTACTCTATGAAATACTATACAGTGGGAAAAAAAGAAACCTGGTCATTTGCAACAAAATGGAGGAATGTGGAAAACATCATGCTGAGTGAAATAAGCCAGTCCCAAAGGGACAAATATCATATGTTCTCCCTGATTTGTGACAACTGAGCACTGAAAAGGAAACCTGTAGAAGTGAAACTGACACTATGAGAAGCAATGACTTGATCAGCCCTTGTCTTGACTGTTGAGGAACAGCTTACTATTTTATTCTTTTTAGTATTTTCTTTTTCTACATAATACCATTGGTTGAACTCTTTACTTAATACCTAATTATTCTTAGGTGTTTAAATCCAATTGAAAATTGATCCCTGTTAAAAATAAGAGTGGGAATAATAGAGAGAGGAGATTTACAGTTTGGCACAGGTTCCCTCAGACTTACCTTTAAGAGTAAAGCTAAAAACTTGCCACGGGACTCCAAATCCCATTAAGTTGGCAGGTACTAATGGCATCTTACTGGTTAATGTGATTAGTTGAAGTTCATAACTGATCATAAAGCTAGGATTGAGTGTCAAAGGGATCACATAAATAAGACCAAGTGTCTGCTAACAATAACTAATAGAGTTAAAAAGGAGAGAACGATTCAACATGGGAAACAGGACACGTAGCAGACTCATAGAATGACAAATGCCCTAAACAGCACTCTGGCCTCAGAATCAGCCCTTAAGGCATTCGGATCTGGCTAAAAAGCCCACAAGAACATTTCAGGCATGGAAAGCCAAGACACTGGCAAAAAATGACCTACAGGAAAGATCTCTGTGAGTGAGATCCAGGTGGAAAGAGGGGACTATCAAAGAAGGAGGTACCTTTCTCTGAAAGGAGAAGAGAACCTCCATTTCGATTATGGGCTTGTCTAAGAAATGTCAGAGTTTGTGGACTCAGGAGGCTTCCATGACCTTGGCAGCTTGTGGTGGGAGCCTTGGGTGATCACTGATGTCATAAATAAGAGTGTCAATTCTGTTTTTTTTTTTTTTAAGATTTATTTATTTTATTTGAAAGTCGGAGTTACACAGAGAGAAGGAGAGGCAGAGAGAGAGAGAGAGAGAGAGGTCTTCCATCTGCTGATTCACTCCCCAGATGAGGCAAGTATCCATTACAAATGAAGAAGCAGAGGGGTGAGAGGGGGAGAGGGCAGGAGGAGAGGGAGAGGGAACCTACACTGACCACTGACCGTTAAGTGGTGGAGCTAGGGTAGGACCCAAAGCAGTTGCCTTCCTTCCTGTTTTTTTTTTTTTTTTTTAAAGATTTATTTTATTTATTTGAAAGAGTTACAGAGAGAGAGGTAGAGACAGAGAGAGAGAGAGAGGACTTCCATCTGCTGGTTCACTCCCTAGATGGCCGCAATGGCTGGAGTTGCGCTGATTTGAAGCCAGGAGCCAGGAACTTCCTCTGGGTCTCCCACTGCTATCCCAGGTCACAGCAGAGAGCTGGATCAGAAGAGGAGCAGCCGGGACTAGAACTGGAGCCCGTATTGGATGCCGGCGCTTCAGGCCAGGGCGTTAACCAGCTGCGTCACAGCACCGGCCCCTTCCTTCCTCTTTTATGACTCTTCCTGTGTCAGCTTCTTTGTCCATTTCCCCCACTGCACTATGAGCCCCTTTGGGAAGGGTCTGTGTCCACTTCAAGGCATATAACAGACTGCCTGGCCACATGGCTGTTGAACAAAACAAGTGAGTGTATGCTGGTCCTCACCATTCCTGGTGTCATTGTAGAGGCTCCCTCTGTGGTGTGAACACTGCCGCCAGAAGCTCCCGTGTCTGTCCTTCCAGGGGCCCATGTGCCAAGACGTGGTGTGAGTGTGGGTGGGTGAAATAGGAAAATCAAGGAACAAGGTCTCTGTCCCCTGTTCTCAGCCCTGGTCAGACCACCACTCCCATTAAGCCCCTCAGAGTCTCCCCCAGCCCACCAGTTGCTCACATCAACCATGGACACATGCCAGCAATCAGCTGCTCCTTCCCATTCTGCCCTTCTGTCTGACAAAGAAAGCCTGATTCTGAGGGGGAGAACTAGGTTAGCCCCTGCCCACTCCTGCCCCTGCCGGGAGGGGCCTGGAGATAGTCAGTCCCCCAGAGTCCATCCTGACCTGCCCCTGAGTTCTCAAAAGTCTCTCCCTCTGCCCAGCAGATCACACCCCTCATCCCCACCTGACCTCCCCATCTTCTCCCTCTCTACAACCTGCAGCTGCCTCACTGCCTGGCAGGCCAGGTTGAGTCACTTCCAGATTGCACTCTCCTGGTCAGGCCAGTTTGGCAAATAAGAGTGTCAGTTGTTAAATCAGCAGCAGGAGTCACTCTGTACTTGCTCCTTCTGTCCTTAATGTTTTGTACTATGTGAATTAACAGTACAACTAGTCTGCAAATGGTACTTTATACTCGTGTGTGTGTGTGTGTGTGTGTGTGTGTGTAGGTGCAAACTTGAAATCTTTACTTAGTATAGAGTTGATCTTCTGTATATAAAGGTAATTAAAAATGAATCAATGAAGAATGGGATGGGAGAAGAAGTAGGAGATGGGAGGGCAGGTATGGGGGAAGAACCACCATAATCCAGAAGTTGTACTTAAGAAAGTTATATTTATTAAATAAAAGCTTTCTGTTAATAAAAAGATATTTATTGTCTTATAGTGCTAGAGGTTGGAACCAAAGTCAAGGTCAGCAGGTTAGCTCCTTCTGAGGCTATGAAGGGGAAGCCGTTCTATTCCTTTCTACACTTCTGGTAGTTTCTGGCCATCTTTTGAATTTTTGGCTTCACAACTGTCTTCCATCTCTATGTTCATATTCATATGGTATTCTCTGTTGTCTATTTTCAAATTTCTGGGACCCACATTCAGTTTAGGTAACATTAGGAGGTATTGGAGGTTATGATAGAATTCAAACCATAACAGACTTCAAGTCAGGACTTTTGGGTCTATCACATAAGGCCATAGTGTGCCAAAAGGATTATAGAAAAAAAAAAAGGAATCTGTAGGTTAATATGATAATTGGCTACTGAGCTGCCTTGACTCTTCTGCCTCCCGTGTGTCTGGACCTGCATCATTCCTTGGATAGCCATGGAAATGGACATGGTACAGAGAGCTCTGGGATGTATGCTCCTCCTTTCCTGGAAAGATCTTGCACCTTGCTTCCTTTTTTCCAATATGGACTTCTGTGACTTCTATTTGAGGTTAGAAATAGGATATTAAGGTAAATGTGGAAGCATTATAGCAGCATGGACATTCCATCTTCTCTGTAGATTTGGATGTCACTGTTCCAGAGTATTAGTAATAAAGAAAGAAATGAATATTTTTGGAAAAAAGAGCGAGACTCTTAAAGTATCTATGGTAAGGCTTTTACTGCCAAGTCAATTAGAGATTGAGTTGGTAGGATTGGAGCAATGTAATAAGATAAAAATTGTTGCCTTGCAGGCTTATGGTAGAGATTTTGTTAAGTGAACAAATATGACTGAGATTCCTGAAGTCACTGAGGAAGCTGGAAATACCCACAAAGTGGTGGAAATTACCTGTGAGGATTGAAAATACTATATAGACAAATGGTGATTTCAAATGATGAAAGTCTCAAGAGAGTCACTGCTAGAGAGGCACTCAGAGAACCAAGGTGTCTCCAGGAATTGAAGCTTGTCAGTCGGGATAATATGGGATCTGGCCTCCATGGGAAAGTACAACAGAGGATAAGATGTCACTATAAGGGTCAGTTACTTCATAAAATCTTTGATTTTGAAGTGTTCTGACACCTCCCTGTGCCAGTCTGCCCCATTTTAAACTCAAGAATCACTTGCAAGGTGGTGATCTAGTCTTCACATCCATTTAGGACAGGACATAAGAAGTAAACTTGAAAAGGAAGAATGGTACAAAAGGGAATTTTCTGCAGCATGGACAAAAAGGCATTCCTCAGATTTGAACAAAGGAAATAGCTAGGCAGAGTGTGGCTATGAATAGAGACGGGGTGGAGTGGGCAGGGTGGCTGTCAGTGTCTGGATAGAGAAGTATACAGGTGAAAGGTGTATGCCTAGATGCAGAAACTGATGCTAGAACAGCGAGAGTAAGATGCTAAAGACCAAATGCACATGGACAGTTGATTCACCAAAATGAGGGTACAGATATGGAGTTCTAAATTCATAACTGTGTTGTGTGCACAGACATAAACATTAAATACCTAGCTGTGTTTCAGACTCTGAATATTTATTTATTTTTTAAAAGTAAGCATAGCTATTAAGTATCTTTTATATGACAGATAAGGCTGTGGACATCTTGCTCCTACTGTTACTAATCTTTCCTGTAGTCCTGTAACATAGACATTTCTATCCTCATTGTACAGATATGAAATTGGGTTGAAATGTTTATATAGGAGCATGTTTTTTGTCTTATGGATCCATGGTCATCAATTCAGGAATTATTTTCTTTTCTTGCATAGTGTATGTAGTTTGCAGAAGTCTAGTAAAGTTTTTCTTTATATGGCATTGTGAAGTAACACTTTATAGATAGATCTATAAATATTTACCATAAAAAGATTTTTAGCACAAAATAATAAGAATGGTGTTGGTGTAGAAGAAATAATAATGAAAGCGCATTCTTACTGTTTTTAATTCTCTAGATGCAATAAAAGTTAGCAATATAGTTTTTAAAAATTTGCAGTATTTTCTTTGCAACATTTTATTGCAAAATTTGCAATAAAGCCCTTATATTGAACCACTAAACTATAATAATCCTTGGGAATATGGTTAGAAGTGGGAGAAATGAAGGAAATCACATTAAATTTCACATTATAATAAAATAAATAAAAGTCTTAGCCCCCAAAACCATCATCCAGCAGAAAAGCAAGTCCTATATGGTTCCAAGGAAGAGGAGTAGCATGTCTAATCACATGTAACATGGACTGAACATTTTGAAGTGGCATTTAGGAAAAGACCCGAAGAAGACTTGTGAAATCTACCAGTGGACTGCATGGTTGGCCTGTTAGTGATAACATGGCAAGCCTAGGGTGTAAAGGCAGTCTGGGGTGGACTTACTGAGAGTCTTGTGCCTCAGGGAGGCTTGGGAAGGCATTAGCTGTGAATATAGCTCTCAGTAAACTGATCATTGCCTAAAGGTTCAAGCATTGTAGTACATTTTTATCTCCAAATGGTTTATCTTGGTACTCAGAATTTTTATTGCTGCTTCTCATGTAGTTATGTAGCTGTATAGTTATATTTCTTATTATCTTTGAGTACTTAAAGCTTGCATCTTGACATATAATTAAATTTATCCATCCAGTAAATAATTTTTGAGTTTTTTTTAAATGTTTGGCACTTGGTGATGAGGACCTAGCAAAGAGCCCTCCTGGAGCTTAGATTCTGTTTGGGGAACCAGGTCCACGAGACAAGTTAAGTAAATTGCATGGTAGGTTAGAGGTTCATTAGTGCCATGAAGAAAAGTAAAATCAAGAAGAGAGTTAGGAGATAGTGGTCATGGGCTGGGTAAGGATCTCCTTTATATAAAAGTGAGTGCTGCTGACCTCACTGAGAAAGTGATGGTTGAGCAAACACTTGGAGAGTGAGCAAGTCATGTGGAAATTTAGGAGTAAGCGTTCTAGAGAGAATGAGAGAATGCTAGTGTACAGGTGCTAAGAACAAGTGCTAAGAAATATAGGTTCATCAACGGCAAAGGAAGACCTTTCTCTCTGTCTCTCTCTCTCTCACTGTCCACTCTGCCTGTTAAAAAAAAAAAAAAAAAGGAAATATAGGTTCATGTGTACAGAAGTAGGACAGTGAGAATAAGAGAGTGAAAAAGAAAGTAAGAGACATTGTAGACGAAGGCTGATAGGTAACCTGGTCAGCCTATATAGTGCCTTGAGAGCTGTTGTCAGGACTTTGATGTTTACTTTGAATGAGGAGGATTTTAAACAGAGCAGTGACGTTATCTGAATTATGATTGAACAAGATTCCTCCGGCTCATATGATCATCGGGAGGTGAGAGTGAAGGCAGGCAGACTAGCTTGAAGGCTGTTACAGGCAAGACGTGTCATGGCTTAGGCTGTAATTTTGGTGGTGAAAGTGGCTGGATTCTGCATGGATTGGAGGTAGAACCAACAGAATTTGCTGATGGTTTGCATAGGGAGAAGAAGATGGGAAGTGAGGAAAGGAGAGGGGATTTGCCCTAAATTGCTGCCAGGATTGGTTGCCAGGAACTGAGATGGGAAGTCTGAAAAGGCAGTGCTTGCATTTTTGGGTTAGTTACAACTGTGTAACATGGCTTTACAAACCAAATCTGTGGTATTTTATGTTTGATTATGATTCAGAGGAAGATGTTTGGAAAGTACCTAGGAATTTTGATGCTGAAGAATGGTGATCTATAAGGCAGAAATGAAAATCTAAAACAAAAGTATACTTAAGAATGTTTGAGAATGAGAAAGATAGCAAAAGAAAGAAAGAGTATGTAGGCCAGTGCCATGGCTCACTAGGCTAATCCTCTGCCTGCGGCGCCGGCACCCCAGGTTCTAGTCCTGGTCGGGGCACCGGATTCTGTCCCAGTTGCTCCTCTTCCAGTCCAGGTCCCTGCTGTGGCCCGGGAAGGCAGTGGAGGATGGCCCAAGAGCTTGGGCCCTGTGCCCGCTTGGGAGACCAGGAGAAACACCTGGCTCTTGGCTTCAGATCGGCGCAGCGCGCCGGCTGTAGCAACCATTGAGAGGTGAACCACTGGAAGGAAGACCTTTCCCTTTGTTTCTTTCTCTCACTGTCTAACTGTGCCTATAAAAAAAAAAAGAGTTTGTGAAAACTGAAAAAATGGAAAAATGCTTAAATATAAGAAATGAAAAACAGCTTCATGTGTAGTGATAAAAGCATCACTTTATACGGTCATCCAATAAATAGAATTTCATTTTAATCAAATGAATTGAAATAATAGTAATTTACTTTCCCACGGACTTTCTTTAAGTCTTTTGCTTTATATATGTATTTGGTTTTTGAACAATTTCTGAGGCTTTAAAACATATGGAAGTCTAGTGTTTTCGTCCTTTGCTTCATAGCAACTTTTTTTTTTTTTAGCAGAATCATTTTTTTTCTGGGTGTAAATCAAAGCATAATAGCAAAAGTTGGGGCAAGTATTTAGCCTCAAGGTTAAACTGCCTGGTGTGATGCCCCCATCCTATATCAGAGTGCTTGGGTTCAAGTCCTGGCTCTGCTCTGGATTCTAATTTCCTGCTAATGCATACCCTGTGAGGCAGCAGGTAATTTTTTTTTTCAGTTTTATTCAAGATTTTTTTTTTTAAATGTCAAATCACCACAAAGCTGACTTGGCTACTCGTTGAGCCTCCTGAGTCATGGTTATGTCTGTATCTCACTCTGGCCAGTCCTTCCTCTCCACCAGACACTGGCTCCGTTCTCTTGGCCTCAGCCTGTCCCAGTCTGGGGTGTCCATGAAGTGTGAATGTGAACTGAGTGAGGCTGCTTCGAAGTCTGGCCCGTGTGTCCATCCAGACTCCCAGTGGAGTGTAGGTCTCCCAGGGCAGCAAGGCTGGGAAAGGCAGACCCTGCCCAGGAAATCCTCACATTGGACAGGGCATCCGACAGCATCCTGAGGGCTCGCCCAGCTTTTCCCCCCAACCCCAGTTCAGGTGGAGCTTGGAGCAGCTGTCACCAGAGTCTATGTTGATGAAAGTTTAGGCTCCGTGCGGAGCGGACATCAGCGGCGAACCTGAGGGCATCCAGCATGGGGAGCAGGTTGAGAAGGGCCATGTTGCTGGAGTCACTGAACCAGGATGTGATAGGGGTGGCATTGTCTGGATGGCTCCCTGCCTCCCTTGCTGGAGATACAGACTGAGTTCTCTGCTGTGGTTTCGTCCTGGCCTAGCCCTGGTTGTTGTGGGCTTTTGGGAAGTAAACTAGTGAGAATATGCTCTTTCTCTCTGTCCTGTCACATAAATTGATAAGTAATTTTTGTTTAAAAGCAGAGGTTGAATGAAGAGAAAAATTTGATGAAAAATATTACCACATTTTCTTTTCTGCTGGGATAGTGTTATGATAAGACTCTTGTGATTCTTTTTTTTTTTTTTTAAGATTTATTTATTTGAAAGGTAGAGAGAGAGGCAGGGAGGGGGGGAAGGGAAAGAGAGAGGGAGGGAGAGAGGGAGGGTTGAGAGAGAGAGAGAGAGAGAGAAAGAGAGAGAGAGAGAGAGAGAGAGAGAGAGAGAATATCTTCCATCTGCTGATTCACTCCTCAAATGGCTGGCACAGCTAGGACAGGCCAGGCTGAATCTGGGATTCAGGAGCCTCTTAAACTGCCTGTTGTGGTTCCTCTATCCTATATCAGAGTGCTGGGTCTCTCACATGGGTGGTAGGGGCCCAAATACTTGGGCCATCTTCTGCTGCTTTCCCAGGCACATTTGCAGGGAACTGGAGCAGCTGGGACTAGAAATTGTACCCATGTAAGCTGTTGGCAATGCAAATGGTGGCTTAACGTATTACAGAACAACACCAGCCTCAAGACTCGTAATTCTAGCAGGAGTTAAATGATTTGTCTAAAAAATTGAGGAAGAGGGGCCAGCACTGTGGCCCCTCTAAACCTCCACCTGCTGCACCAGCATCCCATACGGGTGCTGATTCATATCCTGGCTGTTCCTCTTCCAATCCAGCTTGAGCTCCTGCACCCTTGTGGGAGACCTGGCTTCCCTTGTGGGAAGAAGCTCCTGGCTCCTGGCTTTGGATCGGCACAGCCCTGGCCATTGTGACCATTTGGGGAGTGAACCAGTTAATGAATGGAAGACCTCTCTCTCTCTCTCCCTGTATCTACCTCTCTGTAACACTGCCTTTCAAATAAGTAAATCTTTAAAAAAAAAAAGGTGAGTGTGTTTTGGTGCAAAAATTTGGAGATTAAATAGGATAATGAAATGGCTATGCTTTGCACAATAGCTATTAATAATAGCAAGACCTATTTTCTGGCAAAAAAACTAAGGAGGGTTTGCCAGAGACATTAAAGAAAAGCAGGAGCATATGGTTTCCCTAAAGGTAAGTCCTCAAAGTATCAGAGAAGAGGGTTCCATGCCATATAGGGATTATGAAGAGGAAGCACCAAGAAAGGTTTCTCTAAGAGGTCTTTGAGAAAGGCCTTGGCCTGAGAGTTTCAATTAGTATATTAGTCAGGGCTCTTGAGAGAAACAACCTTTAGGAAACCAATGTCTATATATCTGCATCTTATGGCTGTCTATCTAGCAAGAGATCTTCTATGGGAATTGGTTCATGCAATTGTGGAGGAAAAGAAATATCATTATCTGCCAGCTGCAAGCTGGAGACCCAGGAAGGCTGGTGGTGTGGTTCCAGCCTGAGTCTGAAGGCCTGAGAATCAGGACACTGAAGGCGTAAGTCCCAGGCAGAACACAGGAGAAGACCAGTGTCCCAGCTCAACGAGTGGAGCAGAGAGAAAAATTCTTGCTTCTGCTGCGTTTTTGTTTTAGTCAGGTTCTCAGTGAACTGGATGAAACTCACTCACATTGGGAGTGGACACTCTACCACTTCAAATGCTAACCTCATCTGGAAACCTGCAGATACAAGCATAAGTAATGTGTGACCAATGTCTGCACACCTGGTGACCCAGTCAAGTTGATATGTAAAATTAACTGTAGAAACTGGTAAGAAAATAAGTCATTTATCTAAAAGTCAAAGGAAGGAGAGTAGTTGATACTGAATTAAAGATCATTTTATTCACAAATTACAGATATATTGCCAAATGGAAATTAATGTATACTGCCAGTTGTGAAAGTGGAAAATATATTTAGATCAAACATCAGATTTTTTTAAACATTATGTTTAAGTTAAGTAATTTTTTCATTGGTTACACTGGACTGATGTTTTTATATTTAGGACTGTGTAAGCACATATATGAATATATATAGGTTTCAATTTTGTTTTTTGCACCAGATAGACTTATCTTTTAATTCCATTTTCTATGAATATTTTAAAGCCCTCTTGTATGGCATATGAGTAAGCTTTATCTTTGTGTGTAAACTTTGGTTGATGAACAAATTGTACTATACTTGAAGACTTTATTTTTTTTCCGTGGATGTGTTCAGTTGCTTGGAATATGTAGCCTTAAAATTACAATTTACAGATAAGCAGGAAAAAGAAGAGAAGCCTTTGGACAGGGTACTTTATACTTGTCAAGATAGTTGATATTTTTAGACTCTTGAAGAGACTGCAAGCTTGTGAATAACAATGCCTAGTACCTATCTTATAGATCACATTGTCTGGGTGATAGTTTTGTGAGTGCTTCCTCCTGGGGTCATGTGGTACTTCCTGTTTGTTGGACTGACCTGGGTGTTCTCATGGGGATAATGGCTGCTAGAATTAATTGAGGATTTTCCTCATCCTGGGCACTCTTACTCTTTAAGTTCTCAGCTAATTTCATCATCTCAGAAACTCTCTGAGAAGGGCACTATTATTTTATCCATTTTTAGGAGAAGATAGGATTGTGGCTAAGGATACGGTGTCACTAAGTTCAAACCCAGAAGTCTGTTTTCAGCTGGTGCCTTCAACCACTTAATTATGTTTGGAGGAAAATAATAACTAGCATTTTTTGGTAAACGCGTTAAAGGTGTGATTTCATATACTCTCCAACCAGTCCATGAGACAAGTAGCGTTCTTTTTTTTAAAAAAAAAAAAAAAAACACAAAACATTATAGAGGGAGAGACTGAAAGGCCTTCCAGGAGCCAGCACTGTGGCCTAGCCACTTCTGCCTGCAGTACTGGCATCCTATATAGATGCCAGTTCAAGTCCTGGCTACTCCACTTCTGATCTGGCTCTCTGCTGTGGCCTGGAAAAGCAGTAGAAGATGGCCCAAGTCCTTGGGTCCCTGCACCCTCCCTTGTGGGAGACCTGGAAGAAGCTTGTGACTCCTGGCATCGGATCGGCACAGCTCCGGCTGTTGCGGCCATCTGGGGCGTGAACCAGTGGATGGGAGACCTGTCTCTCTCTGCCTCTCTTTTTCTCTCTGTGTAACTCTGGCTTTCAAATAAATAAATAAATCTTAAAAAAAAAAAAAAAAAAAAAACAACAAAAGAAAGGTCTTCCATCCCCTGGTTCACTCCCAAAATGGCTGCAATGGCCCAAGCTGTGCCGATTCTAAGCCAGGAGCCAGAAGCTTCTTCCAGGTCTCCCACAAGGGAGGGTGCAGGGGCCCAAGTGTCTGGGCCATCTTCTACTGCTTTCCCAGACCATAGCAGGCAGCTGGATCAGAAGAGGAACAACTGGGGCTAGAACCAGTGCCCATATGGGATGCCTGCATCCCAGGCACAGGATTAACCTATTGTGCCACAGCGCCAGCCCAATAAGTAACATTTTAAATGAAAAAATAGGTTTAGATAGCTTGTCCCAAGTCACACCATGGTGAAATAAGCCGTTGTGTTCCCTCATGCCGGGCATCTAAACCACCTCATTAGTCTGCCTTCATGAATCTATGGGCAGGAAGAAAATTTTCTTTAGGTTTCCATGGGCATTTTATGGTTCAATTTAGCTGCTATTTGAAACTAAAATTTGCAGTTTCGCTGTTGACTTCATTATCTTTATTTATCTTCTTTCCTGTGCCTTATATATTTATTTTTTTAGCCAGCAATGCCACAAAAGTATGTTTTCTAGTTAAAGCTATTGCCTTGAAAGTGATAGCTGGTCCTTCAGACTCTTCCAGAAAGTCTTGGGTTATTAACTCTTTAGTGAAGTTTTGGGGAAAAAAACGATTTCAAATTTTCTTTTGGGTCCTGGTAGAAGAGATTAAATAAATTGCTTTGGACTAAGGGAGAATGCTGATTCATCTTTATTGTCAGGCAGAGCTGTACAAGTACTACAGTTTTGAAAAACCTCAGAAATATCAATTTCTTAAATTTGTACCCTATATTTATTTACAGTTGGGGATAGTATTTTTTTTTCACGTTGTATCTTCAATGCCTAGCATAATTCCTGGATTTAGCAGCTGTTCAATACATTACTAGAATTAATTAATATTTACCAGAAATTCTTATATCCACACAGATACAAAGATAGCATTTTAATTCTGGATAACAATACATGAGAAAACATGACTTACCTAAATTACTACTTATATAGTTTAGGATACAAAACATACACTTAAATTATACTCAGTATTAAGTTGTTGTAAAAATAATGCCAAAATCAAAAATTCTGACAACATGTTAGGATGACCATTTCACTTTCTCTTTTGCCTCTTTTTTTTTTTTTTTTTAAAGATTTATTTTATTTATTTGAAAGAATTACAGAGAGAGGTAGAGCCAGAGAAAGAAAGAGGTCTTCCATTCTGCTGGTTCACTCCCTAAATGACCACAGCGGCCAGAGCTGAGCTGAGCCAAAGCCAGGAGCCAGGAGCTTCCTCCGGGTCTCCCATGCAGTTGCAGGGCCCCAAGGACGTGGGCCGTCTTTCACTGCTTTCCCAGGCCATAGAAGAGAGCTGGATCAAAAGAGGATCAGCCAGGACTCGAACCGGTGCCCATATGGGATGCCGGCACTGCAGGCTGGGGCTTTAATCCTCTGTGCCACAGAGCTGGCCCCTCTTTTGCCTCTTCTGTAAGCAAAATTAAGTACCCCAGTAGTCCCATTGGTGACTGTACACTCTCACCTCTGTATTGTTTTCTCTTTGCAATGAGAATGAAGCTGATTTTACTTCTTTTTAATGTTCTAAATGACAACCATTTCTCTCAAAGGTCAGATCTTAATGGTTCTTAGCTTTGTAGTGATATGCACCAGGGAAACCTCTGCTACTAAACTGTCCCTTCTGTTTGATTGCCACTAAATTACTCAGGTAGTCTCTGGAGAATGAGGGATGGAACCCTCGGACTTGATATCAGGGGTTATTTGTGGCCATTTAAAACTTAATTTATATGACTTATTCTCCTATAAAGAGAATTGTCAGTGTTGGTATAAGAAGGAATGTGGGCTGGCGCCGCGGCTCACTAGGCTAATCCTCCGCCTTGCGGCGCCAGCACACCAGGTTCTAGTCCCAGTCGGGGCGCCGGATTCTGTCCCGGTTGCCCCTCTTCCAGGCTAGCTCTCTGCTGTGGCCAGGGAGTGCAGTGGAGGATGGCCAAAGTGCTTGGGCCCTGCACCCCATGGGAGACCAGGAAAAGCACCTGGCTCCTGCCATCGGATCAGCACGGTGCACCAGCCGCAGCGGCCATTGGAGGGTGAACCAATGGCAAAAGGAAGACCTTTCTCTCTCTCTCTCTCTCTCTCTCTCTCACTGTCCACTCTGTCAAAAAAAAAAAAGAAAAAAAAGAAAAAAAAAGAAATGTGAGCCGGCACCGCAGCTCAATAGGCTAATCCTCTGCCTTGTGGCGCCGAAACACTGGGTTCTAGTCCCGGTCGGGGCGCCGGATTCTGTCCCGGTTGCCCCTCTTCCAGGCCAGCCCTCTGCTATGGCCCGGGAGTGCAGTGGAGGATGGCCCAAGTGCTTGGGCCCTGCACCCCATGGGAGACCAGGAGAAGCACCTGGCTCCTGGTTTCGGATCAGCGTGATGCGCCAGCCACAGTGCGCTGGCCGGGGCGGCCATTGGAGGGTGAACCAACGGCAAAAGGAAAACCTTTCTCTCTGTCTCTCTCTCTCACTGTCCACTTTGTCTGTCAAAAATTAAAAAAGAAGAAGAAGAAGAAGAAGAAGAAGAAGAAGAAGAAGAAGAAGAAGAAGAAGAAGAAGGAGGAATGTGGGCTTCAGATTGTATCGTGAGAAAATGTAGTATCTTCATAAAAACCTCTCAGGGACAATTGTTGGAATGTTCTTTGACTAAACAGCTAAACTTAAAAATGTAACCTAAAGTTTCCCTAATGTTGAATGTGAAGATAGTGAACATCATTATTATCCATGGTGTGGTTTTGCTGTGTGGGTTCAGGGTTGTAATTACTTCTCAGTGGTGTGTAAATTCTTGAGAGTTCCCCATGCTATCATTTCATGTTGTGGATTTTTGGAAATGACTTCTTTAGGAGATATTTTTCTTTTTACTCCTAAATAGGGAAATAATAAAGGCTTAGTAAAAGGATCTTTGATTTTGATCTTGGCTTATACGATTTTCTTTCTTTTGCCTAAATCTATAGGCTTTACATATCAGGGAGTAAAATTTTAGAGAATGATTATGTAGTACAAAGGCCATCTGTGTTATGATTTGATATGTTTAAGAATAAGATTAGATTTACCTAACTATAAAAATTTATCAAGGAAATATAAGACTTTACTAACTATACATTTAATAAATAGAAAGAGAAAAGTAATAACTTTTAAAATATGTAGTCTGTGAGTTAAACTATGTGGAAATGGTGAAGTGGTAAGTGTAAATGAGACCACAGCAAGAGGTTCCGCAAGCACTTTGGAAATAGGCTTCTTTGAGGTTTAAAATGGGTCAGAGAAGGAAATGTGCAGCTCTGTCCAGGATCTGTTCATCCTCTCATCCCATAAGGATTTGCCTAAAAACTTTACTGGAGACTTAAAGAGGGAGGGGACTTGGAATTCAGTGGAAGCATGAGCATGAGCAAGAAAGAGTGGCAGTGCCAGACTTCTGCAGTGTCTGCACATTTTCCAAGGAAGAAAGTGCAGTGTCAGGGGCATTCAGCTGTCTGGTCTGCCTGTTACAGCCTTTTCATGGATAGGAGCACAGCAGTCCTAGTGCAGGAGGCATTTAACTGTCCTGAAAATTGAACTAATTTCTGGGTCATTTCATTGGGTTGGGTAAACTGGAGCAGTTACTCTTTGGCTGAGTTTGATGGCTATGATGGTAAGAGATGTAGGGGATTTACATTTTGTTCTTCTTTTCTAAATATGATTACAATTTGATTCTTTTTTAAAAATCTATTTATTTTATTTGAAAGGCAGAGTTACAGAGAGGCAGAGAGAGAGGGAGGGGGAGGGGGTCTTCCATCCCCTGGTTCATTCCCCAGATGGCTACAATGACCAGAGCTGAGCCGATCTGAAGCCAGGAGTCAGGAGCTTCTTCCAGGTCCAAGGACTTGTGCCATCTTCCACTGCTTTCCCAGGCCATAGCAGAGAGCTATATTGGAAGTGGAGCAGCTGGGACTTGAACCGGCACTCTTATAGGAGCCTGGCACTGCACACGATGGCTTTACCCACTGCTCCATAGCGCTGGCCCCTGACTTGATTCTTAAAAGTGTGTCTTTCATGATACCCTGAGGACATCTATGACGAGTATGGTTATGCCAGCGATCTTGACTGGTTGAGTAACTTTGAACTCAGACCCCTTCCTGCTGTCTTTGTTCTGATTCGTTTCTTTTTTACCAGTTAGCTAGCAATTCTACTTCCTTTGCCAGTTTTTTGCAAGACCAGAAAGTATTTCTTACTATGCTTGTTAGCTGCATTTATCATAAATGAAAATGCTGAAATTCAGTTTTTTGTCTATGAAGGGTAGATATTTACTTGATTACTAATAGCTAACATCATATTCTGGAGCGATCAGCTGATGTACTGATGACAGTGATGTAGCCAAGATGTTAGGATGACCATTTCATTTTCTCTTTTGCCTTTTTGTATGATTCCTGGACTGAGATTAACTCTTTGTCTCTGGAAATAGCAGCAGATGTCTCCTGAGTATTCATGGACCCCCTTCCATAATATTTTTTTTTAAAAGATTTATTTATTTATTTGAAAGGCAGAGTCACAGAGAGAGAGAGAGAGAGAAAGAGAAAGAGGTCATCCATCTGCTGGTTCACTCCCCAGATGGCAGCAGTGGCCAATCCGAATCTGGAGCTGCACCAATCCGAAGCCAGGAGCCAAGAGCTTCCTCCAGGTCTCCCACACGAGTGCAGGGCCCAAGGACTTGAGCCATCCTCCACTGCTTTCCCAGGCCATAGCAGAGAGATGCATCGGAAGTGGAGCAGCCTGGACTTTAACCTGCACCCATATGGAATGCTGGCTCTGCAGGTTGTGGCTTTACCGGCTGTGCCACAGTGCTGTGACCATCCTCTTTCCATAATATTAACACATTACTGACAAACAGCTTCCCAGGAAAAGGTGGTGTTTCCCAGCCTTGCTGTCTTTGTGATCCTTTTTAAAAAATAAAGTAAGAGGCAGTCACCTTTGATGGATCAATTATTGGCTTGGGAAGTAATGGAGCTCAGATAATTGTTTATTTAATCTGTTATTCTTTGCTTTGGGGAAAAACCTCGAAAAAATACTAGAACAATGTCAAGGGTCACATGATGTCCTCTCCAGTGAATGATGAGTTTCCTGTGAATGATGTACAGAAAAGTCAGGAGCATTGTGTCCCCATTTCGGCCAACAGGACCATGACCTTGCCTTAGTCATGTAGACTCTCTGGTTCTCATTTTTGCTGTTTGCCTATAAAGTATAAAGATTTAATTTCTTTCACATAAAATATTTTATAAATAGTTAATGTAGTCTTAACAAATATGAAACTTCTTCCCTTTTACTAAAAATAAATCATCATTGAACTCTTAATTCATGTCAGAGTCTGTGCTAAGTGTGTTTAGTTATCTTTTGGAGTAGGTAACATTTTATGAATAAATGAGAGAATGGAGGCTTTGAAAATGGAAGCCAGTTAATCAAACCAGTGGACAACAGAGCTGGGATTCAGTCTCATGTCTGTCTACCTCCATGTGCCATACTGTTAGTCATTATGTTGTGGCCATTAGATTTGGCTCATAAGAGGATTATAATTCATCTTGATTTGGGACATGTTTTACTTTAACAGAGTGAGTTTTCTCTTCCATCCTTCTACTTTCTATATATCTGAAAGCCTGAGGAATTGAAAGACTTTTTGAACTATCATGTGTTTCATTCTGTAAACAGTCCTAAACCATTTGAAAACCCATATCTGTTTTTGAAACTCTATGTACTAGTTTAGTATTCAGTATAGGTGACAAAAATGGAACTTACACTGTTGTTGAATGCTCTTAAAAATTGGTTTGGTTACAGGAAAGAACCTTGGCTTAGAATGTAGGAGATTTGAGTTCTGATTCTGCCTCTGAAATTTACTCTGATAAAAACAATACTGTTTTGCCATGTTAATTTCATGTAAAGTAAATGATCAAATACATGAGAAACATTAAGGACCATAACAAAGTTTCTCTCTGTCAGCAATTGAAATATGTATAGTGGATTATTGTACTCATAATTAAAAATAATTTGGACTTGTCATTGCTTTGTGAAAATCTATAACTGCCTAAATATAAAGTGATACTTGACTGCTGCAGACATATGACGGCATACAGCCAGATAACCAAATTGCAATCTGAATTATCTTGTAGTAATAAAGTGATTTCTGTATGACTATGCTGTATCGATTGGATAAGTAAGAAATTTAGGAATGTTTTACTATCCAAGTTGTGCAGAGTGAGACAGAATGGGAAGGAAGACTAGATTTTGAAAGTTGGTATTCTAGAGTGGAGAAGAAGAGGAAAGAGAATTGGAGGACAAATGAGGCTCAATAGGGTCATACAAAAAACATCCTGAGAATTTAATTAAGGATAAACTATGTACTATAGTTGGATGCTGAGTGTAGCTGGTGATTTTGCCATGTTGAAAGTGCCATGCTCTTGAACTAGGTCAAGTACAGTTATTTCTAGAACACAGTGAACCAGGGGGTGAATAGTTTGAAAGATCATCTACACACATCTCAAAATTCAGACTTATTTCTCCAAGGAACAAGGCAAGAAAGTTGTGTGTGTGTGTTTACATATGTGTGTGCACATTTGTTTCTTGGTGGGGGAGTTGGAAGATTGGGTTTGATCTGTTTGATAAACTCATTAGCTTTTTTCTTAAATAACTTTTTAAAAAAGATTTATTTATTGATTTGAAAGGCAGAGTTACATAGAGGCAGAGCAGAGAAAGAGAGAGAGAGAGAGAAAGAGAGAGAGAGAGTCTTCTATTCGCTGGTTCACTCACCAAATGGTGGCAACAGCTGGAGCTGGACTGATCTGAAGCCAGGAGCTTCTTCCAGGTCTCCCATGCTGGTGCAGGGGCCCAAGGACTTGAGCCATCCTCCATTGCTTTCCCAGGCCATACCAGAGAGCTGGATCAGAAGTGGAGCATCTGGGACTTGAACTGGCGCCCATAGGGGATACTGGTACCGCAGGCAGCAGCTTTACCTGCTACGCCACAGCACCGGCCCCAAACTCATTATCTTTTAACACCTGTTGTTTGATCAAGCATTTTCAGCGTTTCCCAAATCATAGTTACCCAGGCACCACTTTCAGCAGTTTTTGCTGTATCTACTTTTTATCATTATTTTACATTTGAATGTAATTGAACAGACATTATTTATCTGTTGAAACCTCAGGTTTGATGTGATAGTTACAGTTTTCATAGCACATTGAACTTCTTAAGAACATAAAATTAGCATTAAAACTGGTCCATTTATAGCATACCTACAATTATCTTGAGAAATGCTTCTTTCATTTAATTTAGCTCTTCTCTTGATAGACCAGGTAGAGTGCCTAGGGTAGAAGGTCAAAGGAGGAAATTAAAAGGCTTGAAACAGTTTTTTTGTAGGAGTTTTCTAGACAGATTTAAAATGATTGGTAGGAATTATGTCTGCCCTTAGGTAATTAGCCTAAAGAAAGTTTGTATTCAATTTTGGTTAAGTTTACTTTTCTTTTCCTTCCTTCCTTCCTTCCTTCCTTCCTTCCTTCCTTCCTTCCTTCCTTCCTTCCTTCCTTCCTCCCTCCCTCCCTCCCTCCCTCCCTCCCTCCCTCCCTTCCTTCCTTCCTTCCATACTGAAGTATACCATTTCATAAGTGTTTTATTTTATTTATGTTCTAGCTAAAATTTATTTTCTGGAAAATTTCAAACTTACCTTGGGTTCAAATAAGAAAAACAAGGTTTCCCCTTTTCATTTTGGTGATGAGATCAACTTTACTGGCTCCTAATTCCAAGGGTTCATTCAGTTGGTGCAGCCAGTGTCTATGAGCTACCTCTTGTGTGCCAGATTCAGTACTAAGCTCCATGGTGCACAGAGGAAGCCATGGTTCCCACTTTGTGTGTGGCATGATGGATAATCAGTCTATTGTGGTACAGTAGTGCCAGACACAGGAGCAAACTCTTTGGTAGATTAACAAAGGTCTTCATAGCCAGGAAAGCATGGGGGCTGGAGATAGAGTGGGGCATGGGGCAAAGCCAGAGTTCTGTCTCCTCAAGCAATCATAATGATTGTTTGCAGAATTTCTGTGGGTTCCGCGTTGGTCCACATGGTATTCCAATAGAATCTGAAATCTAAGTGCCTTGCTGCTCCAACACCCTCATATGAATTTGAGCTAATAACTGGGGAACCTTCAATAACAGTTGGCATATTGAGATGGCATCATTCCCAAAACACCACCTTAATGAGGCTCTGTGTTTCACGATCAACTCTTTTTGTTCAGATATACTCAGGCAGCCCTATGTGATTGGAAGCAAGATGGCAGAAGTGGCTGGGATCATGTGTGAGTTTTGTCAGGTTGGACATGTAGACCCCACAGCGTGAAGAGCCCTTGGGACAGCCCTCAGTGGCTCCTTCAGTGGCTCCATGCCTGGGTATGGGGGTGGTTTGCATAAAAGAGGAAGAAAATGAAATCAGCCTTAAGCTTTTACGTGTAGGGGATGTTTGTAGAGAATCTGAGATGGAAAAATTCTGGTCTCCACATATCTTCTTACTCATACCCTCATAACCCAAGCCACTTCCTATACCTATAACTTAAGCTCCCACACATTCAAAAGCCAATAGTTGAGGGAAGATTTTTCAATTGTATACGTTGGGGGTCAACCAAAGGAGAAGCTTCCAACTTCTCCTTGCCCTGGGTGCCTAACATCCCCACCATGCTGATTGCATTAATGACAGCATGCAATCTGAGGCTTTTAAAAATTTTTATTATTTAATTGTTAGCAGTATTGTTCTCTGAAAGGAACAAGAAATAAACGCCTGAGGGGACTGAGCATTACTTCAGTCCCAGCCACTTCTCTGTGTTGCCAGAAACCACACCCCTCCTCAGGCATAACCTCAGAAGACTGTTTCTTTTGGCTGGATCTCTGACCTTGACGGATCCAACCAGTCGGCTTGAAGCTTTGGGTGCTAGACTTAACACCAGCAGAGTCCAAGAGTTATTTCTATTTTATATGTTTTATTTAGCATGGCTGTATTAAAAATTTTATTTCTTAGAAGTTCTGTTCCTGAAATAAATATGAAAGGTTTTATAAAATCAGCCTTTGAGTTTCATGTGTACACTCTATAGTCTAAGTCTCATTTGGAAAATGCGGTAGCATCTGCAAAAGATGCCATATTGACTTCTCTGTTGGAAACACAAGTTGAGTATGTGGATTGATATTCAGTCTGTGTAAAATTCTTAGTCTTTCTTTTGAAAGTTATGAGGCAGTTTTTCCTTGGAAAAATAGTTTGTGTTCAGCTTGGGAGGTTGATTTTTCACCATCGGCTTCTCCTTTTAATAATTGAAAACCACTGTTCATTATTTACATAAAACTGTCTTTTTCTGGTCTGCTTTCTCTAACCTTTCCCCTCTTAAGAATTTTAAGAATTCCCTGACTTTCCTCTGGGGGATTTTGTGCCTGCTTTATCCCAGATGTGGAACATGGACCAGGCTGAGGTTTCTTTTTTTTTTTTTTCTTCTTTTTTTCTGTGTGTGTGTGTGTGTGTGTGTTCTTAACATTTGAAAGACATTCTTTTAACTGGTGCACAAATCTGCCACTGAAGAAAGGGCTTTTAATAAAGTCAAGTAGTTAAGAAAATATGTGAGCTGGGTTTTAAATTTCTTACTGAATGACACCAAAATCCCATATGCAAAATGAAAAAGTAGACAGTAGTTTCAAATAAAAAAGGAGAAATGCACAGATGTTATTTCTGCCCTTTAATTCTGGGATTTTACTTTCTGATTGAAGGCATGTCAGTTTCTAGTGCCAGTGGCCTTATGTCTGATCTCCTCTGCGTGCTTGCTAATGTGAGCCCAGGGAATGGACAGGATTGGCAGATGTTTACCTTGCCTTTATCTGCTCTGTTTCCACTGTCTTCTCCCACAAGAGGATAGTTAGCCTTATTCATAATATTTTGTTTATTGACGTTCTCATAGATATCTTGCTCCTAACCTCTGGTTCAGAATGGAAAATGTAGGAAGAAGTGAGAAATTAGGGTGAAGGAAGCTGATTTAAGAGATACATGGTTTTCTGTTTTTTTTTTTTCTTAATGTCTACCGAGATTCCCAGACGACAATTCACCACCAGCTTTTGGTTATTGTGGTTTATATGTTAATGTCTAAAAAAATTATAAAATCTAAACTTACTGCATAATATGTAAGAAAAATACCAAGGAGATTTTTTTCTTCCCTACTTGAACAAATATTATGCTGTTTGCCTGTATCCAGAGTTCTGTTTTCTTGATGAATACAATTCTAATGAATTTAGTTCTACAAAATCAGCTTACTAGGTTTTAAATTTCTTTCTAGTTTAAATTTTTGTAGTGTTTTCAAAATCTAAATATGAAAGCTTTTTTTTTTTTTTTGCAATATTTAGTCCTTTTTCTGGAGAGTGTGGTCCTGCTTGTCATATGTTTTCACTTACATCATGTTCCTTTGGCTGACATGTGCTTTTATTCTTTTATCTCATGTAGGATCTTTCGAAGATGGTTTGGCTGCCTTGGAGATTTGGAGATCTGATGCCACGATGAGGACTCACACACGGGGGGCTCCCAGTGTGTTTTTCATATATTTGCTTGGCTTTGTGTCAGCCTACATCACTGATGAGAACCCAGAAGTCATGATTCCCTTCACGAATGCCAACTATGACAGCCACCCAATGCTGTATTTCTCCAGGGCAGAGGTGGCAGAGCTCCAGCTGAGGGCTGCCAGCTCCCACGAGCACATTGCAGCCCGAATCATAGAAGCCGTGCACACCATGCTGTCCAGTCCATTGGAGTACCTACCTCCCTGGGATCCCAAGGACTACAGTGCCCGCTGGAATGAAATTTATGGAAACAACTTGGGTGCCTTGGCAATGTTCTGTGTGCTGTATCCTGAGAACATCGAAGCCCGAGACATGGCCAAAGACTACATGGAGAGGATGGCAGCGCAGCCTAGTTGGTAGATTTTTGTCTTTTTCTTCTTACTGTATTAAATGTGCATTAGCTCTGCAATTTCAATAAATGAATCCATGTTCAGATGAAATTCCAGAGGCTAGATTTTTATCTACACTTTCATATGATGGAGGTATTACTCATTATTTGTGTTGCCAGTGGCTGATGAATGACCCATAGTTTGAAAATACCTAGTAACATCCCTGTTTAGTTAGAAGGAAAATACTTAGATGAAGCCTAGCCAAAGAAAAAATAATTTGCTGAATTGAATAAACAGCATTATCATCCTGATTGCTAAGAATTCTTTCCCCTTATTGAACATTATCATAACCTGTAAGGTTTTGATTGACTCTTCCAAGCAGTTAAAACTTTTTGTTAGCAAGAGATTTCAGCCAATTAAGATTTATTTGCATTTTATAACAATAAGGAGCTAAAAGTCAATGTGATGGAATAGACTGTGGGTTTATCAACAAGATCCTGTCCAATAACCAGAAGAACCCAAACCTATGTAATTGTGTGAGGAATTCTAAGTATGCAATAATTTACTTTCAGAAGTTTATGGTTCAAGAACAAACTTTGTCTTTTCACTCTTTATTACCTTAATTTTACTTTGTTTAGAATTAATATTTCTGTCTACTTCCAAAAAGACATGAGGTGAATTCATTTCAGTAAAGATCTGGCCAATATTTTTACTTAAACTGTGTTTTAATATGCATTCATGTTCAATTGCACTAGAAAAATGTACAAATAATATGAAATACTCTTAAAATTGTGTAAGCTGACACTTCTCATAGGTCTGGAGAAAGCTCATTTTTAAATGCTTAGAAAAATTGAATGCATTTAGTGCTGTGATGAATTGCATCTTTTATGTCACAGAGGTGAAGGATGTTTGTAAGCTTCCCGATACATTTCTGGAATTTCTTCATGAAATACTGTGGAAGCATTGGCATTAAATCCATATTAGAATTCATTGTTTAGACTTACTGTTAAGAATATAAAGTCATTTTAAAACCTTTTATTTGGCTTATTTATTTATTTATTTATATTTATTTTTTAAGATTTATTGGCCGGTGCTGTGGTGCAGCAGGTTAAAGCCCTGGTGGCCTGCAGTGCTGGCATCACATATGAGCACTGGTTCCATTCCTGGCTGCTCCACTTCCAATCCAGCTCCTTGCTAATGTGCCTGGGAAAGAAAGCAGTGGAAGATGGCCCACATCTTTGGGACCCTGCACACATGTGGGAGACCTGGAAGAAGCTCCTGGTTCCTGGCTTTGGATCGGCTAGCTCTGGTCGTTGCAACCATTTTGGGAGTGAACCAGCAGATGGAAGAGTGCCTCTCCTTTTCTGTCTCTTACCTCTCTGTGTAACTCTGAAAGTCGAGTTACAGAGAGATAAGGAGAGACAGAGAGATAGATCCTCCTCCTTTCTGGTTCGCTCCCCAGGTGGTTGCAAGGGTCTGGGCCAGGCACCAGGAGCCAGTGGCTTCCTGTGCATCTCCTATGTGGGCAGGAGGGGCCCAAGCACTTGGGTCATCCTCCACTGGTTTTCCAGGCCATCAGCAGGAAACTGGATTGGAAATAGAGCAGCAGGGACAGGAACCAGCACCCATATGGACTGCCAGCATCACAAGTGGTAACTTTACCTATTATGCCACAATGCCAGTCCCTATTTGATTTATTTTAAAGCCTAGCTATAAGTATTGTATTTAGTAGTTTCTGACTTTGACTCATATGGAATGATCTTATTCTGTTCCTGACACCAAGAAGGCAAGTAAGAGATGTGAGAAAACTTATCTGATACTTGAACTACATGATTATTATCAGATATTACAATAACTCACTTGACATGCAATTAGTTAAAATGGCACTGATACTTACATTATTTAAAAAAAAAAACCTTGTCCTTTTTAAGGGTACATTCTCTTTTAAAGTCTTTGTTTTAGATAATTAAGTGATTTTGCCAGATTAAGATATTGATGAAAATGTTCCAGAGAGATAATTTCTATAAAAACCCACCTATTTCATCTCACAAAAGAGTAACTGACTTTGAAGTACCATTTTTTTAAAGATTTATTTATTTATTTTTGAAAGAGTTACAGAGAGAAAGGGAGAGACACACACAGAGTAAGATCTTCTATCCACTGATTCGCTCACCAGATGGTTGCAACAGCTGGGGCTGGGCCAGGGCCAGGGCCAGGGCCAAAGCCAGAAGCTTTATTTGGGTCTACCACTTAGGTGGTAGGGGACCAAACACTTGGAGCATCTTCTATTGCTTTTTCCCAGGCCATTAACAGGGAGCTGAATCAGGAGTGGAGTAGCACCCATACTGGATATTGCCATTGCAAGAGGCAACTTTACCCGCTCTACCACAACACTGGCCCCGAGGAGGTTTTATTTTTCTTTGCTTTTCCTTTTTTTTTTCTTTTCTTTTCTTGTCTTTCTTTTTTTTAAGCACAAATACAGTATCATTAAGAGGATTGTACAAGACTAGTGAATTTTATTATAATATACAACATTCAGGTTTATAAATATGAATGAATGAGTACTGTCATTAAAGAGGATTAGACTCCTATGATAAAAGAAGAAAAAAAACTTTAAATTTTTGATTTTCATATAGTTTCTGTAAGTTCAGATATACTGATCTTTGGAGATATCTAAAAATTTACTAAAGGATTAGTACTTTCTTTATGGCAATATTGGTGAAAGTAGGTGTAACTCCATTCCATTCAGTAACTCAAAAACCAGTCTGTGATTCACTAGAGCTGAATAACTGAAAATTAGAAATTGAGAATTTATCTTTATGTCCGATTTCTTGTTCCAGAAGTGATCTTGAAATATAAAGTAAAGCTGTTTGAACATTTTGTCTTTGCAGGTACTTTTTTACATGCTATGCTTTTTAACATGGAAAAAAATTTTTTTAACTTTTATTTAATGAATATAAATTTCCAAAGTACAGCTTATGGATTACAATGGCTTCCCCACCATAACGTCCCTCCCACCCGCCATCCTCCCCTTTCCCACTCCCTCTCCCCTTTACTTTTTAAACTTGACTGTATTCAACCCCTAAATTCTTAAAATTTCACTTAGATTTCTGGTTGAACATAATTGACTCAATTTTTCTTTCTGAAATCAAATATACGCAAACAATGTCCTAAGACTATGACAACACTCAAAATACACTTCTTTGTACATAGTGAGGATATATAATTTAATTGAGCAATTTAAGCAGAGGTAATCGAACTAGAAAAAGACATTCTACTATATTGTTTTTTTTCAACCGGATTTTAAGTTATCAAAAACAATTATGTTCAACTTGCTCTCAAATCTAGAGCATCTGTTTAACTCATAAAAGTTTCCTTTTGGCTTTGTTCCATCAAAACTTTCAGCAATGCTCCCCTGGGCCCTTTCTTTATGAATACAAGAGTCATACCAGTGAACGAGGCTTGGAGGAAAGTAACAGTGATGTATCTTTTGTCTGGTAAATAAAAGTACATGTGAGGTTTACACGCATACGGATTTACTGTTGGGGCTCATTTCACTTGAGTATTTAGTAAATAAAGAGCTTAAAGTTCACATCTCTAGGTTTTCTGAAAAATCTTTGGACTTTGTGAAACAAAAGTTAAATGGAAGCTTTGAGTATCTAACTATACCCATCTAGGATACTACAAAGTAGAAAGGAAATCTGGATAGATTGATGATGATGGCAGTGATTAAAAAATAACAGCAAGCATGGTAATTGTATTTGTCTCTGGGCACCACAGAAAAATGAAACCGATCTGTGCGCTATTATCTGCCTTTGCAGAGGTGCCCACATCCTCTTGCAGAAGCTCTCTCCTTTGTTCTTTTCCCTTCTGCTAATGTTCCCACACTGTTAACCAGAGTAAAGTAATAGAAAATGTGTGCCTGCTTCTAAAAGTCAACTTTTAAAACACATTATTTTAATCTAATATATTGACAAATTATTTTCATTGTTTGAAATGTAAGCCCTTTTCCCCCCTAAAGATCTTGTCCACATGAGAGTTAGGATTTCAGTTATAGCTAGCCATGTCTTATGTAGAAACTTGACTAGAACTTAACATACAATCAGTTTTAGGAAACTTAGTGAACTAAGACCGTAAATCCAGGGCTGGTAACAATTGAAAATGCAGTGTATTGCACTTTAAGCGAATTAATTGTTTCATATAATATCACCTAGTCATTACAGCAGGCTCTGTGTAAGCCAGTTGGCACATAGGCCTGTCCTCACAGATAAATGAATATTTTCTGCATTTACCACCTACACAGTTAAAAAAATAAGTTGGATTCCAAATAACTAAGAATTCTCTATCAATTATTTTTCTTCAAAAGCTTTAATTTCAAGATAGGGAAAAAAAACCAGTGCTTAGTAGAGATTTTAAAAGCATTTTTTCAAAAATCAATTTTTATGATGAATTTGGGGAGTTGGCACATATTCTATTTTCCTAGAATTTTCAAATATGTATATAAATGATGTGTCTTCAGAAATTTTACTGAAAATGTACATTATATTTTAATTGTACTTTCCACAATTTTTTGAAGTATCTTCATATTTTATAGACTTACTTGTGCTTATTTCTACTATATTTTCTCTGAAAAAGATTAGAGAAACATAAAATATAAGATTCAAGTTAGAAATAGCTGCTAACAAGAAAAGAGGGGAAAAATGGCTGGGATGTTGACTGAATGGATAAGATGATTGCTGAAATGTGTCTTATACACTATACACACCGTGAATGGGCCACAAGTGGACCCAAAGTATTTTTTTTTAACACCAGTGGAAGTAGATTTAGTCAATATGGATGTTTAAAAAAAAAAACAGATCATAGTCGGCACCGCGGCTCACTAGGCTAATCCTCCACTTTGCGGCGCTGGCACACTGGGTTCTAGTCCCGGTCAGGGTGCTGGATTCTGTCCCGGTTGCCCCTCTTCCAGGCCAGCTCTCTGCTGTGGCCAGGGAGTACAGTGGAGGATGGCCCAGGTGCTTGGGCCCTGCACCCCATGGGAGACCAGGATAAGCACCTGGCTCCTGCCATCGGATCAGCGGGGTGCGCCGGCCGCGGCAGCCATTGGAGGGTGAACCAACGGCAAAGGAAGACCTTTCTCTCTGTCTCTGTCTCTCTCTCACTGTCCACTCTGCCTGTCAAAAAATTAAAAACAAAAAAACAACAACAACAAAAAACAAAAAACAGATCAGTTAACTCTGTAGAAATACTACTCTTAGCTCAATGATCAGAAAGAAATTTCTGCTGGATTTTTATGAGTAACTCTCACAACATTCTCATAAAAATCCTTGCAGTGCCTGTGTGGTGAGTGGCATGGTGCTGTCTCTTATCCCAGGCTCACTGAGAGTGAGGCTGTGCCTGTCATGCTCATGGATATATCCTCAGTGCAGGATTTCCAAGGTAGAGGTCATTAAAACCTGGATGGGATGTGGAGGATGGGCTTGGAGGAGACGGACTTATGGTTTGAGGTGGGGTACATTTTGTTCTGCCAAGGACCATTTTGATATTTATAATATCAATCTCAGGTCTTGCACAATTATCAGTTTTAAAATTAGTCTGCTATAGATTCATTGAATTTATTGAATTCCCACCTGCAGTGTCCTTGGCAGGGCCAGACCACATGATTTCATGGGCCATATACTGCTCACAGGCTGGACATTCTCCACCCCTAGTAGACCATGCCTCCTTTTTGTTCTAGTCTAGCTTAAACTTTCAGTAAAATTCTGCATGTGTAAAAAATTAAAATGACTACAATTGTTTTTTATTCTTTTCCATTCATTTATTTGAGAGCCAGAGGGAGAGGACAGAAAGAGAGTCACAGAGGGAGGAGAGAGAGAGCTCTCAGCTATTGGTTTGCTCCTAAGGTGTCCACAGTGGCCCCCAACAAGACTGGGGCCAACCAGGAACCAGAAAACAAAACCAGGTCTCTTCCATTCATTTATTTGAGAGCCAGCTGGAGAAGACAGAGAGTCACAGAGAGAAAGAGAGAGAAAGAGAGCGAGCGAGCTCTCAACTACAGGGTCATTACACATGTCCACATTGGCCCCCAACAAGACTGGGGCCAAAGCCAGGAACCAGAAAACCAAATTAGGTCTCCCATGTGGATACCAAGAATCCAATTAGTTGAGTTACCATCACTGCCTCCCAAGGTCTGCATTAGCAGGAGGCTGGAGTCAAGATTGGAGCTGGATATTGACCCAGGACCCTAACATGGGACATGGGTGTTAACTGGTGACTTAAACCATCAGACCAAATGCCCACTCCAGAAATGACTGCATTTTCATCAGGCAGCCTCTTTATATATTGTGTGTCTCAACAAAGTCCATGATAGTTGGGTTGCCATGAACTTGCCATGAAATGCCTTAGTAAGTTCTTACAGTGATCTTCTAGAGCTAAAACAAACAGAAGAAAAAATAAGCTCACTATGGGAAAAGAAAGATCATGAATCATTTAAGAAAGGTATAATTAAGTTCACCATATTTCCCTTAATAATTGGAGAGATGGACACATTCAAAAGAAATTCAAGATAGGATTGTAGCAGGATTTTTTGGTTCAAGCTCTAGTTAATGGCATAGAGTTATCTAATATGCATTTCTGAGCAACAGGCTATTCAGGACTTTTGTCTTAAATTACAGCCCCACCCTCCCATGGGTTTAGCATAATGGTCTTTGGGGGCACATCTTTGCTGGCATCTTGGCTCCTCCATTGTATGAGCCACGTGTCCTTTGGCTGGTGTCTCAATCTCTTCTAATGCTTTTCTTCATCTGTAAAATGTGCATGATTCTTCCCATGCCAAGTTGTTTCAAGGATTAAATGAGATAATGCATGTAAAGCTTTGCGTATTATGTGCCTGGCACACAGTTTAAAACGTTTGTTATTACTGTACAGAAATAGGCATGCACAGGCAACGTTATTAAGTTTCTTGATGCAAAGTACTCCATTTACCTCCTTTGCCACTCCAGAGTTGTATTTTTAAGAAGTATTTGTTGTAAATCATCCTTTTTTCCCTCTCTTTGTAGTATTTTTGCTTACTTATCATCAGACAGAAAATAAATCACAAAGGAAAGAAATGACTTCACTCTTGCATCGGAGCCAGTTAGCTACAGGAAATCAGGAGAACTGGTGAAGGGAACAAAGAAAGTTGAACTTTTGGTTGGAGATGTGATTGTGTATTTTGTTTCTCACAACAGACTTAGTATTAAGTCCTTGCTTGTGGATTACAAACTTCTGGGTGACGACATCTGAGGGTGTATTTGCAAGATAAAGTAAAATAATAAAATAAAGACAGAAAAAAGGAGAGCTTCTGGCATGTTGAAATGAGCCAGTCAATTTTGTTGCTGTGTGCACCAAAATGAAGAGTGTGCCTGATTTTTCCCCATTGGCTGCTGGAGATCTGCTTCAAATGCAGTTCCCTTTGGCTGTTTCTCAGGCTTTTTGCTTTTCTAAATTGTGAGTAAAGGCTGAGAGTCCAGGCTGCGGGGTAGGGGTTGTGGGCGATGTCGCCAAGCCCCCAGAATGCAGAGCCAAAGGTCTGTGAGTAAAAAGATCAGATTTTCCTCTCATGACCATACAGTGGTGAAGGCTAGGAGGCTGCACCCAGAATGCACCTGGAATCTATTAAAATGGACTCAGGGAAACAAGTGCTGGGCTCTCAGAAAACCCAGCCCCCAGTTCCCTTGGCAATTTCTCATTCATGGTTTTCCTTTCTCTTACCCTTCCCCCGCACTCTTTCTGCCTCTCTTTTTCTCTGTTCTTTTAATTCTATGACCTCAAGAAAGCTGTCTCCTTTTACCCAGTTTCAGATGTTTGGATATAGAAGGATATTTAAATAACTGATGACTACAACGTCTTCTTATAATGACCAAATTCTTTAAAACTTACAGAAACACATGTGTTAGGAACTTGGCCATTGGGAACTCCCTTCTTGAAAGCCATGTAATAAGCAGTTTGTTGCCAACATCATTGGGCAAGAATTGAGGTCAGGTGACTTGTGATAGGAGGAAGCACGGAGGAGAAGCTGAGGGAGGGGCAAATTCACCCGAGGTGTACAGGACAGCTGAGCATCCCACTTAGGTGAGGCTGAACAATTGTGTGTTCACCACACTCTAAATAGGATGCTTGGCTGACCTAAATTCTTAGAGTTCTGCTAACTGAAACTCTAAAATGTTCTCTACCTATTTCAAATGCAAGTGAAGGTGAAGTAGTTTTAATAATGTTAACATCTTTCTAACACTAGCTTTAAGATATTTTGAGACAGTGCAATATATAATTTAGAAGAAATTTTAAGTTAATTTTCTTTGTCCAATCTATTTGTTTGACTTGAACTTTTTAAAAAAACTTTTTTCACTTGTTTTTTATTTATTTGAAAGGCAGAGAGGAAGAGATAAACAGAGAGATATTCTATTTCCTGTTTCACTACCCAAATACATGCAACAACTGAGGTTGGGCCAGGCTGAAGCTGAGAGCCAGGAATTCAATTCAGGTTTTCCATGTGCGTAGCAGGGACCCAGGTACTTGAGCCATTACCTGCTGACTCCCTGGGTGTGCATCAGAAGGAAGCTGGAATTGGAAGCAGAACTGCAAATTGAACCCAAGCATTCTTATATATGATACAGGATACAGGTGTCAGAAGTGGCATTGTTTGACTCTTAAGATTCAGAATTCAGGGTGGGTATTTTGGTTGTTTACCCAGCATCAAAAGAGTGCTATACCACAGACTGATAGCCCAGAGAAAGATCAAAACTTGAAATATGCTTTCTACTGAATGCAAATGTTTTCACACCATTGTAAAATGGGAAAATCATTAGATGGAACCAATGTAAGTCAGGGGCCATCTATATTCTATTTCAGTGGTGCTTCGTAATCCTGTTTCATTTTTGAAGTTGGCTTTATCTGTTGGATAAGATAACTATTCAGTTCTCAAACCACTTAAGAAGTAGAGTCTTTCTGGCACTGAGTTCTTGCTATGCTATATAGAGTATAACAATTGGGGAGTAATATGGTGTGAGTTTGCTCAAGGTCTCAGATAAAGCTGTTTAGTTTGTTTTACCTTAGGTATCCTCAGAATTGCTTTTTAACTTCTTCATCGCCTTCTGTCCTGCCCAACAAGGGAACACATCTTAGCCATGGTTAACACAGTCTCTCATCTACCTTTCCTTTTTCTCCCCAGTGTCAATATGCTGTTTTGAGACAGCGGGAGAGACATAGTCAGGGGCCAGATCATTGCTTGTCCCACATAAACCTGTGGTTTAGAAAGATCTGTATGTAGAATGGCCTGGAAGAGATGAATCAGGAAAAGAAAAACTGGTTATCATATTATTCTAGGAGGGAAATAGAGACCACGATTAAGACAGGACGGAGAGAAGAAGAAATAATTTGATACATTTAAGACAGAAAATCTACAGATACTGGTTGGCTATAAGACACTATTTTCTCAAAGTATGAATCTTTTCGCATGTAGAGTGTCTTTAAAAAGACAGAATCCTGGATCCCACCCAGACTCTCTGAATCACAGCCTGGTGGTATAGGCCCAGAGCCTTCACTTTTAACTAACTCTCCCTTTCCCCCAGTTGGAAGGGAGGTTTGAAGGATCCTCCTGGTTTTTGTATTGATGCCCAGATGGAAATAGAGAAAACAGGACTGGGTTTATAGGAGAGAGAAGATAGTGTTTTCATGTCTTTTGTGTCACTATTTCTTCTAGACAATTTAACTGCCTCATTTTGTTGATATAACCAACTATGTAAACAGATGGCTTTCTTTTTTTCATTAAAGATTTATTTTGTTTATTGGAAAGATGGATTCAGAGAGAGAGAGAGAGATCAATCTTTCATCTACTGGTTCAGTCCCCAAATGGCTGCAATGGCCTAGGCTGGGCCAGGCTGAAGCCAGGAGCCAGGAGCCAGGAGCTTCTTCCGGGTCTCCCACGTGGGTGCAGGGGCCCAAGGACTTGGGCCATCTTCCCCTGCTTTCCCAGGCCACAGCAGAGAGCTGTATTGGAAGTGTCAGCTGTTCCACTTCTGATCCAGCTCCCTGTGAATGTGCCTGGCAAAGCAGCAGAAGATGATCCAAGCCCTTGGGCTCCTACCCCCATGTGGGAGACTTGGAAGAAGCTCCTGGCTCCTGGCTTCGGATTGGCTCAGCTCTGGTGGTTGCAGCCATTTGGAGATTGAACCAGTGGTTAGAAGACTTCTCTCTCTGTCTCTCTCCCTTTGCCTCTCTGTAACTCTGCCTTTCAAATAAATCAATAAATCTTTAAAAAAAAAAAAAGTGAAGCAGCTGAAACTTGAAGTGGCACCCATATGGGATACCAGTGGCTTAACCCTCATGCCACAACGCTGGCCCCCAGAGCTCTTTGTTTTTGTAATCATTACAAGGGCTTGTAGATATCATTGACAAATATCTTTGTATTTATTCCTAACATTTTGGGGGCTACCTGGCTACATCGTCTAATTCTTGTGAGTTCACTCTATTCCTCTTTTACCTGTTCCATGGCTTTTGCGCTGCTGCCACTGCACTCAACCCAGAATCATCCTTCTCCTCCTTGATGCTTATTCTGTTCTTCACTTTTGCTACTCTGTGAATGCATTTTACTGTTGGTGATTCTGCCATTGTTGGATGTAGGTGGCTTTTCAGGAAAAAGTGTCTGTAAGAGGTAAAAAAAAATTTGCCAGTCACTATTGCCATAAAACATCCTCCCATCTAGAGCTTGCAGAATTTTAAGTCTTTATTTTCCTAACATTTTGTGATTTTATTGTTTTAAAGCTTTTCACCGACAAGGATTGGCGTACAGCCTCCCCAGTGGTTCACTCGGACCAGTGCCAGCCTCTCAACTCTGGGCAGTAGGTGTATGGACCAGCCCTAAACTTCTAGTCATCACATCCTCAGGTTTCTTTCTGGTTCATCCGAGTGTCCATATCTTGGCATTATAGTTTAATCTTGTTCAGTTTTAAAATGTCTTTTAAATATTTCTTGTCTCTAGTTTCCCTCACATGCCTTTGTTTTCTTCATACTTTATCTGTGGAAGAACCTGGATCTTTGACCTCAGAAAGTTCGGATGTTGCTAATTCTCGGGGTTCAGTTCAATGGGTAACTCAGCTATTCGGTTTTCCTGCAAACAGCTGGATGCTGATACAATTTAGTTTTTAAAAATTAAATGATTTATTTATTTGAGAGACACAGGAGTGAGTGAGAGAGAAAGAGAGCTCTCTGCTTCACTCCCCAAATTCCTGCATAGATCAACACTGGGCCAAGCCAAGGCCAGAAGAGAGGAACTCAGTCCCAGTCTCCATGTAGGGGGCAGGAACTCCAATCACTTGAGCCATCACCTGCTTCGTCTAAGGGTGTACACTAGTGGGAAGCTGGAATTGGGAGTAAAGTTGGGACTCAAACTTAGGCACTCTGAAACTGGATACAGGCATTTCACCTCCCAGTGTGGTTTTGGTAACTAAACCACAGGCATAGGAGGTGGCTGTTCTCTCATTAGGAGACATAAACTGGCTACTGGTTTCGTGTGTGGCAGATTTGTGTTTTAAGAACAATCTGTGACCACGGGTGGAGATTGCAGAGGTCAAACAAGGAAGACCAGTTGAGCCTTTTGTGTTTCTCCAAATGACAAACTAGACTAGAAAAGAAGTGGTAAGCTTCAGTGCTGGCTTTTAGGAGATTTCGCCATGTTATCTGAGAGCCAAAGGAGACAAAGGATTTTCCTGATGGGATCTGGAGGGGATGGTGAGGCCTCTTGATGAGCTTATAGCCCTTGGAGCTGCTGGGGAAGGCTGCTGAATGCTGAAGGCTTTAGTCTTGTGTAGACTGAGTTTGAAGTGTAGACAGAAGAGCTGTCCAGTTCACTTTCTCAAGCTTTAGTTTCATTTTAGCTATTTCCTGTTTGTCGATGGTTTACTGTGACTTTAAAAAAAATATGAGTGTTGCCTAAAAAAATCTTTTTTATCCAATATAAAATACACTTTTAAATACTATATGATGGGACTTTAAAATTTTCCTGGAAGGTAGAATTAGAAGATAAGTTTATTTTGGTGCCAAAAATTTGAAGTTCATGGAGTTTATTCATAACATAAATTTTCCATGAGCATTTATTTGTCTGTTTATTTTATTTGTGGCAGAGAGATAGAGACAGAAAGACAAAAAGATTCAGAGATACAGAGACTTTGCTTCAGACTTTGCCTGAAACAACTGAAGCTGGACCAGGCCAAAGCCAGGACCTAGAAACTCAATTTGGGTCTGCCACTTGGGTGTCAGAGACCCAAGTACTTGAGCCATCACCTGCTGCCTCCCCAGGAGGGTGAATTAGCAGGAAGCTGCATCAGAAGTAAAGCTGGAACCCAAATCATGGTACTTTGATTTGGAATGTGGGCATCCCAAGTGCAACTTAACCCATGTGCCAAAAACCCACCTCTCCATGAACTTTTTGAAGCCAGCTTGTATTCATAGTTTCTGTTGATGATAGAAAAATGTAGAATGGGTCTGTGTTGTGGCTCAGTGGGTTTAGCTGCTGCTTGTGATGTTGGGCATCCCATATCCGCGTGCTAATTTGAGTCCTTGCTGCACCACTTAAAATCCAGCTTCCTGCTAATGTACCTGGGAAAGCAACAGATGATGGTCCAAATACTTGAGTCCCTGCCAGTCACATGGGAGACCTAGATGAACACCTAGATGGTGTTTGGCTTCTGCCTGGCCCAGACCTGACTAGTGTAGGCATTTGGGTAGTGAAGCAGTAGATGGAAAAATCTGCTCTGTGTCTCTATCACTCTACCTTCCACATAAATAAATAAAGCTTAGGAAATCATACAAGAAAAATTCAAAAGAGGTTAGATTTAGTTAAAGCAGTCCCACCACAGTGAGTGAATGCATAACAGCTGGAAGAATGAGAAGAAAAGCTGAGGTGCTAATACAGCATTGCTGCATATGGGTGTCCTCAGATCACTTTCTGGAGCTGAAGCCAAAGTGAAACACAGTACAGATGGCACTCCAGATCAGAGCAGCAGCTTGAGTGCACCACACTGCTCCTTTGGCTGTTGAAAAGGAAAAAGAAAATAGATTCTTGAAGTGTGGATAATGATTTGGGCTTGTAAAAATTTAGTAGTAAGTTTTAGTTGATATTGGTGATCCATTTACAGTGAACTCATTGTTACAAGGAAAACTCTGGGGAAAGGAAGAGATTAAAATAAATAAATCTGCACACAGGGCTAAAATTTTATATTAACTTCAGTGTGACATGAAGTTGACTGCCTTCATTGGAGAGCCTGTTGACATGGGAAAGATTTTAAAGTGCGACTGAATCCATTTTGAATCTTTTGTTCAGTGGTTTTCTATTATCGTGTGTTACTTGGACAGAGGGAGAGTGTTTGCATTCAGCATTTGGGGTCAACTTTTATTTTATTTATTATATTTAAAAAGTTTTATTTTCTTTTTAACTTTGTTTGAGAGGCAGAGAGATAGAGGGACAGAGACACAGAGAGATTTTTTATTTGCTAGTTCACAACCCAGATGTCCACAACAGCTACAGCCTAGGTCAGTCTGAAGGGTAGGAGTCCAGAACTCCATCTAGGTCTCCCACTTGAGTAACAGGAACCTAAATACTTGAACCATCATCTACTGCCTCCCAGTATATGCAATAGCAGGAAGCTGAATTGGAAGTGGAGCTAGGATTTGAATCAGATACTCTGATACGGGATGCATGCGTCCTAAGTGGTGATCTTAACTGCTGTTTCCATTGTCAATATGACAGACAATACTAGATCTAAAACTTAGGAAGTTACTGAAAGACCAAAGCATTTTAAAGATAGCTCACAAGTTTGACTTATAATTTAAATTTAGTTTACACATAAGATAACACAACGTAAACATTTTTTGAATTCACAAAGGAAAGCTCTAAACTAACTCTATTGCCAGATTACTTTTTAAGATGTATTCTTTGAGATTGTGTCCCCAGGGCATAAAGTAAAATAAATATTATTAATACAGGGTGCTGTCACAGGCACTATTTCATTGTCTCCTTTGAATGTAAATGACTTCAAAGCCAAATGAAGTTGTCCTGTGGGGGTGAAGGATATTTTTCTAGCTGTTCTTCCGCATGGTGATAAATTTTTTTTTCCTTCCTGAATTGACTGCCTGGACTCAGGTAATGTCTTTACTTCTGCCTCCATCATATACCTTTCGCTCTCTACTTTTGACATTTTGAGCTTTTTTGCTTTCCTGGGTTGCTTCCTCATGATCTCACAGTGGTTTTCTCTCACCATTAGATCCAGATCCTGTGCAGGAGGAACGTGCCTGGGCTGACTAGATTTCACCCAGCGATTCCCACTGCAGTACACCCAGGGCCCAGGTCCTCTTTGGCCTGCAGGGTGCATCTGATGGACAAGTTATTTGGTGTCACAATTCGCCCTGTAAGATGGTGCATTGAAGCCTTTGTTGATTGTGATCTATACTAGGAAACATTGTTTTCACCATAATCCAATGCACATATAACTTTAATTTTACATATACTTGAACAGTTGTCTGTCCCTTGGTATCAAAAGAGGATTAGTTCCAGGACATCACCCCTGTCCTTGGATACCAAAACTTGCATAGAACCTACACACACCCTCTCCTACGGGGTCCATCATCTCTAGATTACTTACAAGACCTGATACAATGCAAATGCTGTGTAGATAGTTTTTACACTGTTAATTTTAGGAAATAATAACAAGAAAAAATCTATGTGTTCAGTACAGATGCAGTTTTTTTTTTTTTAAGTATTTTCAATCCATAATTGTTTGAATCTGTTGATGTGGAACCCATGGATACAGAGGTATACTGTATAAATAAAAATCTAATGAAGCAACCCATGCATTTAAGTCATGCATTGCACTATTCCATTCCATTCCATCCCATCCCACTAAAACATACGCTGGTCACAACTCATTATATCCATTTCACAACCTATTTATAGTTTGAAAATCCTGCCTAACATTCTGATAAATGCATGATTCCTTCCCAGAGGAGCCCTTCTTAATATCCCTCTCCTTGAACATCTCCAGTGAGGGGACCACTCCAGCCTGTGGGGTGGCCTCTTTATTGTATAATTGTAGTATGTAGCATGCTGGTTCCCAAAATATACCGGGAAGCATTTTTTTTCATTAGAAGCAGTGCAAGTCTGTGATTAATCACTACAATTCAGGTTTCCAGGGCCGCATGGAATAAAGTCTGCAGCACATTATTTCCTATTGGTTCCCAGAATAAAAGCAGCCACAGCTCATTCCCTGTTGTAAGCAGGCCCCGGGATGTTATGGTCAGGCAAGTATAGACCACTTCAGCAATGTCTTTACAAAGTGTAAATTTACAAATTGGAAAATTTTGATAAAATATTAAAACACAGGAATATTAGATAAATACTAGCCTTACTGAGGAGATTCTCCAGTGTGCTTGCACTTTCCAGCCTGCCTCCCTATGGTTTGGTGTTTTCCAACCTCCAGGGCAGCAAGATTTAGCAATTTGGATACAGTTTGTTATTGTTGAAGTGTTCTTCACGTTTTAAAGCTTCATATCTCAGGCAATTCTTTGAGTGTTGGTTGTCAGAATTGCTCTTCAAATAGGCAAGTAACAATATTTGGGGAACTGAAGGCCATGGAGGGGTGGGTACAAGATGGTAGTGATGGTAAATCAGATTCTTGGAAGTCTGTTGCATGGGCTGCTGTAGCAGAGTTTCACAGACTGAGTGACTTAAACACAGTTGTTTATCTCTCATAGTTCTGGGGGCTGGGATTCTGAAATCAAGGTGTCTGCTGGAGGCCAGAAGGGGTAAACCATCCCTTGCGGCTCTCCTGGCTTCTGTTGGTTGTAGGAAAGCCTTGGCACTCGTTGGCTTGCAGGTGTGTGTATCTGTTTCACAGATACATTGGAATTTTAATTCTAATATAGATCTGTTTTATTTTATAAATATGTTGTAATTTTATTGGGGTATTAAGTGTTTGCCCAAATTAGCCAGGCAAATGCTATTGAGAGTTGAACCATACCAGGGAGGGTACTTGAAGAAGTTCATGAGAAATGGAATTAAAAAATAAGTTTGTTTTCATGTAAAATTTTTTTGGAAATCTTTGCATAGAGGGGTCTTCAAAAAGTTCATGGAAAATGCATAGTCTGAGAAAACTATGCATGGATTTAGATTTTTTTGTACCAGAATAAACTTATCTTTTCATTCCATTTTTCAAGTACCTGTGTTTGATGACTTTTTATTTCTGTACAACTTTCTGTTTTCTCTAGGATTAATGATCTTTTGATTTATTTGCTTAGTTTTATATGTATATATTTATGTATAAATATATTTATATATATCACTGATTGCCAACTATACACGCACTCGGTTATATAAATCTTCTTTGGGTCCATTCAAACAAGATATTCTTACTAAGATGCTTTTCTTAACAGATGGTCTTGGAAACTTGACTGCCAAAGGCTTTCTACTCACTGTGATCCAGGTGGCTTGAGTGCTCCAACTGCTGCACAGCTGTTGCCTTCTTCTTTTCCCTCTTGTGTTGGATGCCCTGTGTCCTGGGTCCTGTGATGTGTTTTCTTGATACGCATCTTGTTCAAATTCTCCACTGGTTTCCAGAGAAAGGGTTTAAGTGAGCTAAATTTGGGGAACTTTGATGACTCTGTTTTTTCTGCCCTGCCTCATATTTAAATGGTAGCTTGGTTGGGTATGGAATTCTAGTCTGAAAATTGTTTCTCTGAGTTTTGAGGCATTGTTCCATGATGTTCTAGCTTCTGATATCGCCGTTAAAATGTCTGATCCCTCTCTGATTTGCTGATGCTTTGAATGAAACATGATTTTTTTCACTCTGAAATGTCTTTTTTGTATCACCAGTGTTATGAAATTACAGGATGATGTTTCTTGGTTTGAGATGGGTCTGTTTTTATTCATGTATCATTTATAATGGATTCCTTAAATCTGGAACCTCGTGCTTTTTAAATCTAAGAAATTTTCTTAATATATTGACTTTCTTTTGCTTTTTTTTTTAATTTTTTATTGTTTATTTTTTGATTCTCTTCTTGTGCAGATATTTATCCTCTTGGCCTAGTATTCTTGTCTTTCCTCTCCTGTCATGTATTTCATTGTTTCATTTTTCTGGTTTCCTGAGACTTCATTAAGTTTCCCCCAACCCTCCACTGAGCTTACCTTCTTGATATTTTGCTTATCACTTTCAAGGGTCTGTTCGTTTCGAAATTTTCTTCTACTTGCATGATCTAATTTCTTTCAAGCTGCATTAATCAACTTGTCTTATTTTGGGATTTTCTTAAATTCCTGATAGTCCTTGACCATCTGCTTATATATGAGAATGAGGTTTTAAGTAAGTTTCCTGTTGTTGCTGTAGCAAATTACCACAGATTTACTGTGTAATACAACACAGATTTGCATTATAGTTCTGTAGCACTTTAATTGATCTCACTGAGCTAAAGTTAAGGTGTTAGGTCAGTTTTTTTTTCTGGAAGCTTTAGGATGGAATTCCTTTTTTTTAAAAAAAGATTTATTTATTTGAAAGGTAGTGGCAGAGAGAGAGAGAGAGAGAGAATTCTATCCAATGATTCACTCCCCAGATGGTCGCAACAGTCAGGGCTGGGGCAGGCTGAAGCCAGGAACCCATCAGGGTATCTTGTGTGGGTGGCATGGGCCCAGCTACTTGAGCCATCATCTTCTACCTTCCCAGGTACATTATACATGGAGCTGGGTCAGAAGCGGAGCAGCCAGTACTTGAACCAGTGCTATGGACTGGGATGCCAGCATCACGAGCAGCCTGCTGCACCACAATGCCAGCCCCTGGCAGAGTTCTTTTTCTTGCCTTTTCCTAGCTTTTGAGGGTCACATACATTCTTTTTCCTGTGACTGTCCTCTTACATCCTCATAGCCAGCAATGATGCATCTCTTGGACTATTCCTCCATAGTCACAGTTCTTTGGTTTTAAGGACCCTTGTGATTTGATTGGACCCACCTAAATAATCTATGATGATTTCACATCACAAGATTGTTAATCACATCACAAAATCCTTTTGCCAGGGGAAGATAATATATGCATGGATTCAGAGCTAAACATACTCTTTGGGAAACACTGGTGTCAGAATCTTTACATATTTTTTTAAGATTTATTTGTTTATTTGAAAGGGTTACACACACACATAGAAGGAGAGGCAAAGAGAGAGGGAGGGAAGGGGGGGGAGAGAGAGAGAGAGAGAGAGAGAGAGAGAGAGAGGTCTTCCATCTGCTGGTTCACTCCCCAAATGGCTGCAATGGCCAGAGCTGCACTGATCTGAAGCCAGGAGCCAGGAGCTTCCTCCAGGTCTTCCCAGGTGGTTGCAGGGGCCCAAGGACCTGGGCCATCTTCCACTGCTTTCCCAGACCATAGCAGAGAGCTGGATGGGAAGTGGAGCAGCCAGGTCTCAAACTGGTGCCCATTTGGGATGCCGGCACTGCAGGTGGCGGCTTTACCGGCTACGCCACAGTGTTAGCCCTGATATTTACTCTTGGTCATAGGCTTCTTACCCTTCCTATGTCATGTCATTTTCAAAGTGGATGGCATTTTTTTGATGTTGTATGTCATGAAATTTATATTGAGTTTTTAAAAAGATTAATGCACATAATTTTAAGTGTCAGAGGCAGCATTTATCTATTATGGTTCTTTTTTTCTATGCAAGTCTTGTTACCCCCCATATCCTGATTATTCTTGTGTATTTAACTTTTTCTTAGAATCAAACTGGTTACTTCCAGGCATGGTCTCTCACATGATCTTTAGGCGATTGCATACTCATTAACTGAAGTGTTGATGTCAGTAAGTTGTTCCAGTGGACTTTTTGTCACATCCTCTACACATATAAATGTAAAGCAGGTTAAACATAAAACACTAAACTACTTTCTTAAGTAGACAGACATCATTTGATTATGCTTGTGTGTCATTAGAATTAGATATGTCAGCCCGGTTTTATCCATAGTACTTTGAGCTTGTGCACTCTACTGAAACAGGAGGTCTTGTTATCAAGTTTGAATTATTTTACTTTCTTTCTCCCTTTTACCTTTTCAAGTTGAATGCTAGCTCAAAACAAAGTCAATTAAAAAGGATTAGAATATAAGTGCTATTGGATTCCATTTAGCTAGATTATGCTGAGGTACCATACTTGGATATTCTTGTCAGTGAATTAAACATGGGAATAATGAAATAGTAATGCCTTTGCTCATTTAACAGCTTTTTGCATTCTATATTTTATTTATATTCACTTGATGTATTTTGACACTCAAATCATTTTTTCTATAAATTATCTAGAATACCTCCCATTTAAGTAAAGTATTCCTTTTGGTTTCTGCTTTTGCATAATTCTCGATATTCTGCATGAGTGACAGCACAGCTGACTTAAACTTTTTTATTTTAGAATTTAATATTTTAGATGTTGAACTCACAGTATTAAAATGAAATTAAGTTGGTAGCATTCTGTTGTATTAAATCCAATGATTTAATGAGCATAGGCATATGGACAGTGGAAATGACCTTTTATATGTTGGGGATAACAAATATTTTTCCTTGAAGATGTCTTAATAAAAAGTCAGTTCTCATCCTGTCATATTATTCTTACATCAGTTGTTCCCAAACAGGGAAAACAGTTGTGCTCCCAAAGAAGTTACTGAAAAAGGAAAGTTCATTGAGCATTTCCATGTATTCTAGCCTGACCAGTATTGAAGAGAAACAAAACTAGGTGCTAGTGGAAGTGGTAAAGATAGATTTTAATTACTAATAACTATCTCAGTAAGGAAGAGTCCTGCATAAATGGAATGCAGCTTCAATTTGTGTAGAGGTGAAATGAACATTTTTAAAATTTTTTTTAATTTGATAGGTAGAGATATAGACAGTGAGAGAGAGAGACAGAGAGAAAGGTCTTCCTTCCGTTGGTTCACTCCCCAAATGGCTGCCATGGCCGGCGCTGCACCAGTCTGAAGCCAGGAGCCAGGTGCTTCTTCCTGGTCTCCCATGCAGGTGCAGGGCCCAAGCACCTGGGCCATCCTCCACTGCCCTCCCGGGCCACAGCAGAGAGCTGAACTGGAAGAGGAGCAACCGGGACTAGAACCGGCGCCCATATGGGATGCCGGTGCCGCAGGCGGAGGATTAACCAAGTGAGCCACGGCGCCGGCCGTGAAACGAACATTTTAAAAGAAGAATGAAGGAGTATGGAGTGTGGCAAGTAGGGTTTAGTTGAGATAGGAAAGTGAAAATTTACAAAATATAGAAAATGTATGTGTGATTAGGTCACCTGTGCCAGCTAGCTAGCAATTAGTGAAGGAAGGAGTCTGTCTTCCCGAACAGATTTGGAGACAAGAGACCCTATCCTCACAGTTGTGTAGAACAAACAGTGTGGTTTTGTTTTGTTGGCAGCCTTGAGTTTCTCAGGCAGGCCTTTTCTGACAGCATCAACTTAGGGATGTGGCCTTGCACTGTTAAGAACTTTGTTAGTGGTAGTTCAGGTCTGTATAGACTAAGGTGGAGGCTTGGTTGTGAAGAGAGCACAGGTAAGCCTGGCAGAGTTTGCTCAAGGAGAGAATCAGGAGAGAATCTTTGTTATCGGCTTAAGGGGAGGAAGGGTCTGAACAGGCAGATCAGTCCTACCAGCTCCTGGGCCAACTTTGCCTATATCAGGATCGTCCGTGGTCTGTGAGGGCAAGAGGTCTTGTTTCAGGAATTCTATATGATTGGTGTGTTATTTACCTTCGATGGGACCTGAGCCACCATATGAGCACAGAGTTGTAGTATTTCTTGTTCCCCTGTCTGCCTTTTTTTTCAAATCTCATGTGTTGTTTCATTCTTGGTGTCATGAAACTGACAGGATTTAGAAGCATGTGTTACATTTCAGCATTAAGTGCCTTTCTCCCTAGCTCTTGGTAGATGACCTAATTCTGTCCCCCACTCTCTTCTGACGGGGTTCACTTTTTGCAAACTTGGAGACTTGTTTGAAACCACAGTGCTTCCTCTCACCAGGAAGAAATAAAAATAATTCTAAATTCAGATAGTCCTGCATTCTAGTCTTGGCTCCACCATTTAACTTAACCAGGTGATCTTGAGCAAGTTACTTTTCAACCCACATTCTGTTTTCCCAATCTGTATAATGAAACTGTAATACCTCGTGTGAGTGGTGAAGATGAAATAAAGTATGTGAGGGATTTGGCACATACTTTGTACTTAAGTAATACACAGTGCAAACTCCTCCTTTCCTCCTGACTACAAATGTTGTATGTGTTTTGACAATACCAGTGCCAGCCCTTAGCCACCGGATCCAACACTTTGAATATGGACACCGTGCCAGGCCAGAGTTTACCCCATGCCCCTTGGATTTCTGGCCAAATGCATAAAGCCTCCCAGAGCAAGTGTCTCTTTTTCCAGGGTAACTCTGCTTTTCTTAGAAAATCAAGGCCACAATGTCCTCCTTAGGCAAGGCCACACAGGTTAGAAATCCACCTCTTTTTGGCTAAATTTTGTAGGAATTACTGACAAATGTAACATGTTACTGACATTATGGCTAGTTTTGACATTTAAAACAGGAAAAAAAGAATCATTACTATATTAGTCATGATGTTAAGAGTGGTAATACATGACTCCCAACTTATGGGTGGTTATTTCCAAACACACAAGGGCATTTGGTTGAAAGTTGAATGAGTTCCTATTGGGTTACTGTCTTCAGGAAATCTGTTGCTTTAATGAAAATTTCACAAAGAGTAGGTCCTTATTTTATTCATTTGGGTGGCAGACAGACAAAGCAAGATAGGTAAAGACACACACACACTGGGACTGGCACTGTGGCATAGTGGGTAAAGCCGCCACCTGTAGTGGTGCCATCCCATGTGGGCACTGGTTCAAGTCTTGGCTGCTCCACTTCTAATCCAGCTCTCTGCCATGGTCTGGGAAAGCAGTAGAAGATGGCCCAGGTCCTTGGGTCCCTGCACCCACGAGGGAGACCTGGAAGAAGCTCCTGGCTCCTGGCTTTAGACCAGTGCAGCTCCGGCCCTTGTGGCCAATTGGGGAGTGAACCAGTGGGTGGAAGACCTCTCTCTTTCTCTCTCTCTCTCTCTCTGCCTCTCCTTCTTTCTGTGTGTAACTCTGACTTTCAAATAAATAAATCTTTAAAAAAACAAAAGACATACCCCCCCACACACACACAGAGTGAGTGAGAGTGGGCGAACTCCCATCTGCTGTTTCAGTGTCCAAATGTCTACCAAGTGCCAAATGCCTACCATGCCAAGCTTAAGCTGGGAATTGGGAACACAATCCAGGTTTCCCATGGGGTTGGGAAGAACCGAATTACTTGAGCCATCATTGGTACCTACCTGGGTCTGCATCATAGGAAACTGAAGTCAGGAGCTTGGTACTTAAACCAGGTATTATGATATGGGATGTAGGTCTTATAACTACTAGGCTAACTGCCTCCCCAACCATAGGTCCTCATTTAAATACACTATAAAAAGTATGTGAAGGGGCTGGCACTGTGGTGTAACAAGTTAAAGCCCTGGCCTGCAGCACTGGCATCCCATGTGGGTGCTGGTTTGAGTCCTAGCTGCTCCACTTTCAATCCAACTCCCTGCTAATGTGCCCAGGAAAGCAGTAGAAGATGGCCCAAGTCCTTGGGCACCTGCACCCATGTGGGAGACAGGGGAGAAACTCCTAGCTCCTCGCTTCAGATTGGTTTAGCTCTGGCCATTGCAGCCATTTGGAGAGTGAACCAGCAGCTGGAAGACATCTCTCTCTGTCTCTACCTTTCTCTCTGTAACTCTCTTTCAAATAAATAAAATACATCTTTTAAAAGAATTCTAAAAAAATAAATGAATAAATTCCTTTATCCAGGAGTATAACAAAATAAATAGATTTGCCTGTAAAATAGATCATTCCATGACCTTCAGACTATAGCTACAATGTGAAAATCTGGAATAAAATGGTGATTTTTAAAAAAGATTTCTTTATTTATTTGAAAGGCAGAATTGCAGAGAGAGAGAGAAATCTTCCATCAGCTGGTTCACCCCCCAAGATGGTCAACAGCCTAGAGCTGGGCCAGGCTGCAGCCAGGAGCCTGGAACTCCATCCAGGACACCTCAGGTTCTTTGGGTACAACAGCTCAAGCCCTTGAACTGTCTTCTGATGCTCTCCCAGGCACACCAGCAGGAAGCTGGGTCAGAAGTGAACAAGTGGCCATATGGGATGCTGGTGTTGCAGGCCACAGCTTTACCCACAGTGCTATGGCACTGGCCCCTAGAATAAAATATTTAAGCTCAAAAAAGGGCTAGAAATGACCAATAACCATAATGACATTATAAAGAGTGATGGTTATCCAACTATTTCTAGTATTTATTTCTTCTTTACTGTCAGTTTAGTTAAATAAGTATCAGTAATCTTAGAACTTACTATATTTTGGGGCCGGCAATGTGGCACAGTGGGTTAATGCCCTGGCCTGAAGCACTGGCATCCCATATGGGGGCCAGTTTAAGACCTGGCTGTTCCACTACTGATCCAGCTCCCTGCTATGGCCTGGGAAAGCAGTAGAAGATGGCCCAAGTTCTTGAGCCCCTGTGCCCAAGTTCTTGAGCCCCTCTACCCACGTGGAAGACCCAGAAGAAGCTCCTGGCTCCTGGCTTCGGATCGGTGCAGCTCCGGATACAGTTGGTTATCTCTACTCATGTACTAGATTTCAGTTACATGAATATATTCAAAGAGATCTAAAGCACTGAACCTGTAATAGCAAGGCAGAATTCTCTGGAATACTCATTCCACCAGTACTCCTCCACTTCACTTCATAGGAAGGCCTCAGTCTCTTACGTGGGCCTTGCTAAAACGGATGAACATGTTTATCAATCTTATTTCCTACAGCTGGTCAATGTAAGAAAAACGCATATGGCCAACAGCGCAAAGAGGAGAGTGCTAAAAGGCTTATGTAAATGAGTGGGAGTTGATTTTAAGTCCACATTTTCACATCTCCTTTTTTCCCATAAAATGAACTTTAAAGTCATTAGATTATCTTTCAAAGTACTCTATCAACTGATCTGTGAAATATTATATTATCATTTTCTAGGAAGTTAAGTTTGTCACTGACTGGCTAGATTTTTCTGCAAATATTCCGGTAACATGTGGCCTGCATTAAACAGGAAATGAAAAAGGAACTTGCACAATCACAAGTCTAAGGAATTATCTAGAAAACCCTCCTTATCTGTTCAGGATGTTTTTGAGTAATCTCTAGGAGAGGGAAACAAATGGAGAGTGTAGTGAACCCGTGGGAGGTGGAAGAAACCCTTCAACTAGGGATTAAGCTAAAGCTTATTATTTCTATGCCATTAATCCCCTCCAACAACTTGGTGAAGACTTAGCCTCTTTCTTGAAATGTTCTAAAATTCAGAAAACATCATACATAGAGATATAAAGAAATCATAAATATATAATTATCAATATTTATTCTAAAAATAATTATATAGGTATTTTATTAAGGCATTAAATACCAATATTTAATAGCATGAACAGTAGCTACTGTAATTTATGAGTTGATGAGCATAAATTTTGAGATGTCTATAATGACTGTAATATGATAGGAAAAAATCTGTGATACCTATCTGCAACAGTGTTACAAAGTTCTTCCAGTACTATTACAGTTGGTTATCTCTACTCATATACTAGATTTCAGTTACAGTTAGCGAAAATTAAGATATATTATTTCCCACAAGTCCCACAAACCTCAGGTTAAAACTGTTTAAAAATGCTCTGAAGATCTTACTCTTCCAGACTATTCTTGCTTTAGAATTTTATTAGTAAACAAGTGATCTTGATAAGGCTTTCCCTGGTTACTTCAGAATATCATACACACACACACACACACACATACACACACACATTTTAGTACTTTCTTGCTTTTCTGTCCCCTTAACAAATATATGTAAATATGTATGTGTGTGAACAAGCGTGTGTGTATGTATCCCTTACTAGAATTTAAGTCCTCTTTTACTTCTATTTATTATTGGATCCCCAATCCTAGAACACTGTGTGGAACATAGTAGACTGCCAATATTTGGGAAGAGAAATAAGAAACAAAGGAACAAGCCTATAAACCAGGCCATGAAGTTGACAAAGATTATGTGATTATTACAAAATCAGAAATTTGAAGGAACACCTTTGTATTCAGTAACAATTTCAGTGTTTGGTTAGCTCTACAGGTGATATAGCCTGATGCTAAAAAGGCTAAGACCAGTAAGCTTCTTAACTACTTGGTCACAGACAAAGCCACCTTGCTCTAGCCAGTTAGCTTGTCAGAGTGTATAACTACATGTGAACAGACAGTGAGAGTATGAATGAATTCCCTACTTTTCAGGGGTTAGGGGATAGGGAAAAAGACACTTATAGTGCATGCTAACTGCCAAGGAGTTGGGAATTCTTCAGATTCATGGTGACTTGTGAGCTAAGCAGAGGCCAAGTTACTTGTTTCCCAGCCCTGTGTCATCATATCATGTCATAAAGCATCTACAAAAGATACCTGGTCATAATAACTAGTGTCAAGGCTCTGCCACCACCTAGCAAGCCCTTCCTTACAAGTCTGATAAACCAATGAGCATACTCATACAGTTAAAACAGAACATTTGATGTAATCCTTATCCTTGATGAAATATTATAATGCAAATTTCTGTAAAAATTTCCAAGCCCCCAAAATATATTTTGCTTATTTCAAGCAATTTAATTTGACAAAACACTAACATACAAATAAAAAAGTCTGTGTTACCTATACCTTTATGAAAGTTCACCTGACGTAGCTAGATTGCTGAAAGGTTATCTAAAGCATTCACAGTCTGACCTGGACTCAGATACAAAGTACAGTAAGGAAAGGGATCATATTTTAGAGTCATGAAAACCAAAGAAAATTTTCTCTAGCTCATGGATGGCAGCAGAGAAACTCTTATTCAATGTGATCCTGATCGGTGATCAATCAATTTAAGAGCAGGTTAACTGGGGAATCACATACACACAAAACACACAGACATTACTTGATGAATTTTGTTGCAAGATAAAATATATCTAAATGTAAACACATTCACCAGTCTTTTGAAGGTGAGCCAAAACCTTTTCTTTGAATATGGGTATACCAAAGGAATTTCCGGCAGAGAACACACAACACATCATCACAATTTCCAGCTTTAGTTTCTTTATGATATAGGAAGAAATCAAAGGTGTTTGTGAAGGAACACAGAATCCTCCCAGGTTTCTACAAGTTTTCCTCATCTTTAATAAATCTCTCCACACTAAATCATGATAGCAATTTTTATAGTAAGTAATTTCATAGCCTTTAAGTTGGTTTTAGAAATATTAGCTTTTGCTTTTTGAACTCACACTTCACTTATTTACATAATACCATCAAAACTGTATAAATACAGGTATTGGTGAATGACATTCATTGGTTTTTTATATATATTTTTATATGTATGTATGTATATATATATATATATATAACAGCTGATGCTTTCTAGGCACATAACCCTACTGTTGGGAACAGAAATAAATGGACATAGTAGAGGGCAGCCTACCACCATTAACATTCAGTGTCCAGTGAGAATAGTCACCATTTTATACAAGGAAGGGCATGTTAGTTAAGAGGAGGTTAACTGAAATTTTTACTATATTCCTCCTTTGAAAGAGACACTTTCTACCCTAATAACAGCTATTCTCAAAGAAAAGTTCATGGACCCTTTGGACTCTTTTGGGGAATTCATGAGTAAATGATTATTTAATAATTATATAAGGACACTAAATATTGGTACCTGCACTGATGGTCCATAAGCAGTAGGGGGTAAAAATGCTGATGCTTTAGCAAGAATCCAGGCTGGGGCACTAAACTGCCATAGTAGTCTTTTGTGTGATTTTTGCACTGTCATGTACTCATTTTTTTTTTTTTTAAAGTCAGTTTCACTTAAGCGTGTCCTTGATAAAGGAGTAAAACAGATTAGCCTTATCAAACTTCAACTCTTTCAATATACATTTTTTTTAATATTCTCTGTGATGAAATAGGAAATATATATAAAAAACACAGTTGGTACCAGAATACAATGACTGTCCCAAGGAAAAGAAATCATGTACAGAGTTTTTTTTTTTTTTACAAGACCAGATATTTATTTTATTTTGTAATATCTAAAAAACTTTTCATAGGTGTAACCTTTTGCATTGCTTTTTTTTAAAAACTTTTATTTAATGAATATAAATTTCCAAAGTACGGCTTATGGATTACAATGGCTTCCACCCCATAACGTGCCTCCCACCCGCAACCCTCCCCTCTCCCACTCCCTCTCCCCTTCCAATCACATCAAGATTCATTTTCGATTCTCTTAATATACAGAAGATCAGTTTCGTATACATTAAGTAAAGATTTCAACAGTTTGCTCCCACACAGAAACATAAAGTGAAAAATAATAGATGATTTTTTAAATGATGATGAAATCAAATCAGACCTATTGTCATGTTTAATCCCAGTGAGAGTCAAGTTGGGAATTGATAATTTCTTTTTTTTTTTTTTTTTTACAGAAGATCATTTTCGTATACATTAAGTAAAGATTTCAACAGTTTGCACCCCCATAGAAACACAAAGTGAAATATACTGTTTGAGTACTCGTTATAGCATTAAATCTCAATGTACAGCACATTAAGGACAGAGATCCTACATGAGGAGTAAATGCACAGTGACTCCTGTTGTTGTCTTTACAAATTGACACTCCTGTTTATGGCATCAGTAATCTCCCTATGCTCCAGTCATGAGATTCCAAGGCTATGGAAGCCTTTTGAGTTCTCTGACTCTTATCTTGTTTAGACAAGGTCATAGTCAAAGTGGAGGTTCTCTCCTCCCTTCAGAGAAAGGTACCTCCTTCTTTGAAGACCTGTTCTTCCCACTGGGATCTCACTCACAGAGATCTTTCATTTAGGTTTTTTTTTTTGTTTGTTTGTTTTTTTTTTTTTTTTTTTTTTTTGCCAGAGTGTCTTGGCTTTCCATGGGCTTTTCAGCCAGATCCGAATGCCTTTAGGGCTGATTCTGAGGCCAGAGTGCTATTTAGGACATCTGCCATTCTATGAGTCTGCTGAGTATCTCACTTCCCATGTTGGATCACTCTCCCCTTTATTTATTCTATCGGTTAGTATTAGCAGGTACTAGACTTGTTTATGTGCTCCCTTTGACTCTTAGTGCTTTCATTATGATCAATTGTGAACTGAAATTGATCACTTGGACTAGTGAGATGGCATTGGTACATGCCACCTTGATGGGATTGAATTGGAGTCCCCTGGTATGTTTCTAACTCTACCATTTGGGGCAAGTCAGCTTGAGCATGTCCCAAATTGTCATGTACAGAGTTAAGAGTGGAGCGAGGTGCTTTGTGTGTGTGTGAAATACCATTTTTACATGAGAATGATTGACTGATAAGTTGTAGTTATTTGGACTTAAGTATTAAAGCAGGAATTTTCTTGAAAATAAACAAGGAAGCCTGCCAGTTCAAGAAAAACTGCAAGCTTTCTTGCCAATAACAGACTTGGAACTTTCAAGGGGAAGCAGGAATTCTGGAAATTTGTGTATACTACCATGAGCTTAAGAGCATATTTAAAAGACTTCTGATGAAACTAGTGAGAACATCAATGAGTATGATTTTTTAAATTTTTTTAATTAATTTTTTTGTTTTTGTTTTAAAGCGAAAGGGTTTATTTGTGAGGGAAACCCGACAGACCAGAGGGAAAGAGTGAAGAAGGAAAAGAGAAGGAGGGAGTGAGAGAGAGAGATCAAGAGAGCAAGCAAGAGAGAGAGATATCAAGAGACAGAGAGATGGCCGGCGCCGCGGCTCACTAGGCTAATCCTCCGCCTAGCGGCGCCGGCACACCGGGTTCTAGTCCCGGTCGGGGCGCCGGATTCTGTCCCGGTTGCCCCTCTTCCAGGCCAGCCCTCTGCTGTGGCCAGGGAGTGCAGTGGAGGATGGCCCAGGTGCTTGGGCCCTGCACCCCATGGGAGACCAGGAAAAGCACCTGGCTCCTGGCTCCTGCCATCGGATCAGCGCGGTGCGCCGGCCGCAGCGCGCTGGCCACGGCGGCCATTGGAGGGTGAACCAACGGCAAAGGAAGACCTTTCTCTCTCTGTCTCACTCTCTCACTGTCCACTCTGCCTGTCAAAAAAAAAAAAAAAAAAAAAAGAGACAGAGAGAGACATGTGTTCAGGAACAGGTCCTGTTAAACATTTGCTGGGGGGTGGGCAGGGAAGTAATAGCATAGGGTGGCAGTGGAGCTGACACTGGTGGTTAGACCATGAGGTTTAGGGACCAAAACCTACCTGTACAATGTGGCAGTGGGGGCCAGGGCCTAAGATGGCGTCCAGGGCATAGATGGCGCCACAAATAAGATGGTGCCATTTTATTAACATTCCCCCGGTTTGTTTTTTATAAAGTAGGCATTGCGTGGGATTACATTAACCTCAAAAGCCCAGGAGGGGTGGAGGGATGATGATTTGTCTTTAGAGCTACTTCCTGCTAACATGGGGACGACAAATTACTCTCTGTTGGCATGGATTTACTTTAATATTGTACAACTAAGTGTGTCAACATTTGGAAGAATGTAACAGTACAGTGAACAAAGATGCAAAGTTACAGAGGCATGATGTTACAAAAAAACATGCATCAATAATAGAGCTATTCTAAGTGTAAAACATACAAATGATTTTATGTAAAAGAACTTGAAGAGATCATTAACATGATTTTAGATTCTATCCTGCAACTAATTTTAATGGAGCCATCTGAAATAATTATTAATATACCCCTTTTGCAATCATATATCTGTGTGAGGCTGAAATTTCTTCGTATACATCAACCAAAACAACACATGGCAAGACACTGAATGCAGAAGCAGACATATTAGATTTGCAAAAACATAGAACATCTTCTTTTTCACAAAGTACTTTTTGTTTTAAATAGTTATATTTTCCTAAAAATGTATTATCTTAATATGAAATGAACTTACTGTTTTTAAATAATATAAATATGAATAAATGAATATTTTAAAACTGTTCAGTTTTAATTTTTAATATAAGTTTTGATATAGGCAAAACAAAGCTCTTTAATGTTTTTTTTTTAAAGATACTTGTTTATTTGAAAGGCAGAGAGAGAGAGAATCTTCCATCTGCTGATTCAACAGCAGGAGCTGGGCTGATCAGGAGCCAGGAGCCAGGAGCTTCTTCCAGGTCTCTGACATGGGTGTAGAGGCCCAAGGACTTGGGTCATCTTTCCCTGCTTTCCCAGGTGCATTAGCAGGGAGCTGAATTGGAAGTAGAACAGCCAGGACTTGAACCGGCATCCATAGGGGATGCCTGCACTGCAAGTGGAGGCTTTACCCACTACACCACAGCACTGGCCCCTCATTAAATTTTTTTAAATTTATTTATTTATTTTAAAGAATTACAGAGAGACAGAGAAAGGGGTCTTCCATTCACTGGTTTAATCCCCAAACAGCTGCAACTGCTGGAACTGAGCCAGGCCGACGCAGGGAGCCAGGAGCTTCTGCTGGATCTCCCACATGAATGCAGGGGCCCAAGCACTTGGGCCATCTTCAGCTGCTTTCCCAGGCGCATTAGCAGGGAGCTGGTTCAGAAGTGGTACAGCCAGGACTTGAACTGGTGCCCATATGGATGCCAGCACTGCAGACAGCGGCCTTCACCCATTGTGCCAGGAGTGGCCAGCCGGCCATAATGTC